>NW_028145664.1:237500-500000 GCF_977016875.1 Pavona decussata | reverse complement strand
TAACACGTACAAAATTTACTTTAAGCCTGTTCCTACAGTGTTGTCACTCATGGTGTATAGTAAGAAATTAAAGAAAAATGGTTTTGTTTTTAAGGCTGATTTAGATATGGCAGCGGGCTGTGTTCATAAGTAAGTAGCACATCTATAACCCTTTTCAGAGGTGTTGGTGTAAAAACAGGTCTGCATTTGAGTGTTATCACTTTAATCATAAGAGAGAAATAACAGGGCATGAATGGGTAGTGACGAAGATGGCTAGTGGAAAAAGTGACTAACTGCTTTGAGTTGTTTTGTTATGATTGACATAATTTTAGAGGCCACTGGAGATTATTTTCATTTGACCTCCAGAGTAATTAACCATTAAAATTACATTTAGGTTTTAATTCTCTGCTTTTCTTTTCTTTTCTTTTTTTTTTGCTGAATGTGCGAGCTTGTTAATAGTCCCTGATTGGCAGTAATATTTGCTGTGAAATTAAGATCTTTTCAATTTATAGCAACTGCTGATGTTATTGTTTGGGTTGAATAAGAACGATATGGTATGTGTCGGGTTACAAACCCTTCTTAAGAGGAAATGTTACAAAATTTTTCATTCGCGAAATTAAATCAGTGCTACGCTGGCAAGGAAACTATGATCATTAAAGGTCGTTAAAGAGAATACTTACTTCTTTTATATTTTTCAGCAATTAATTCCAGTCTAGATCGTGCTTTATGAACTTTATGCAGTCCTTCAAGTTCTTGTCTAATTGTGTGAGTTGATTTGTAGGCATGTTCCGTGAACTTCGGAAAGGAATGAATTGAAAAGCAACTAACTGCTAGATTTACTGGCGGGTATAAACAATGGCACCAGAAGTCAAATGTGCGTTTTTGGCATTTATGTAACAATGCGATTTAATAAAGGGTTATTGATAATAAGGACATAATATTCTTTTGTTTTCATTTTCTCTTGGGCATAGTTATATTCTGATAAAAGTGCCGTCTATTCTTAAAACCGATCTAGTGTGATAATTGATGATATTGCAACTGATCAAACGAGAAGCGAGCCATTTGTGGAAAATTTTTTTTTTGACAACTAGATTTGAATTTGTTAAGCGATAAAGCGAAGGAAAATTTGTCGCACTCGGCATGAGCGAAATGCGTGGTGTTTCGCCTCGTAGCGCGGTTGTTTCGCGTCATGACTTAATTAAAGAACGACTAATGTTACACATGAAGCGCGCTTGTTTCCCGCCTTGTGGCTTAAAGAACGACTAATGTTACATGTGTAGCGCGCTTGTTTCGCCTCATGGCTTTAAGAACGACGTATATTTCATATGAGCGCGCTTGTTTCGCCTCATGGCTTAAAGAACGACCAATGTTACATGTGTAGCGCGCTTGTTTCGCCTCGTGACTTAAAGAACGACTAATGTTACACATGTAGCGCGCTTGTTTCGCCTCATGGCTTAAAGAACGACTAATGTTACATGTGTAGCGCGCTTGTCTCGCCTCATGGCTTAAAGAACGACCAATGTTACATGTGTAGCGCGCTTGTTTCGCCTCGTGACTTAAAGAACGACTAATGTTACACATGTAGCGCGCTTGTTTCGCCTCATGGCTTAAAGAACGACTAATGTTACATGTGTAGCGCCCTTGTTTCGCCTCATGGCTTAAAGAACGACTAATGTTACCTGTGTAGCGCCCTTGTTTCGCCTCACGGCTTAAAGAACGACTAATGTTACATGTGTAGCGCGCTTGTTTCGCCTCATGGCTTAAAGAACGACTAATGTTACATGTGTAGCGTGCTTGTTTCGCCTCATGGCTTAAAGAACGACTAATGTTACATGTGTAGCGCCCTTGTTTCGCCTCATGGCTTAAAGAACGACTAATGTTACATGTGTAGCGCGCTTGTCTCGCCTCATGGCTTAAAGAACGACTAATGTTACATGTGTAGCGCGCTTGTTTCGTCTCATGGCTTAAAGAACGACTAATGTTACATGTGTAGCGCCCTTGTTTCGCCTCATGGCTTGAAGAACGACTAACGTTACATGTGTAGCGCGCTTGTTTCGCCTCATGGCTTAAAGAACGACTAATGTTACATGTGTAGCGCGCTTGTTTCGCCTCATGGCTTAAAGAACGACTAATGTTACATGTGTAGCGCCCTTGTTTCGCCTCATGACAAAGAGATATTTTCTATGTCTCGCGCGAACTGACTTCCAGGGAGTCCGATTGACTCTTGCCAGGACGAACTGTTTCCATCGGATCCGATCGAGTCTGTTTGTCAACCTCGCTCCTGTTAACTCCTTACTTCCGGTACCACTGATCAAGCGCCTTGCACCCATTTCCGGTTCCTTTCGCGATCAGACTCAATTCGCCTGGGAATGAAGGCAACCGGACTCAGCTCGAGTGTATTGGACATGTATGTAAGGTGCTGTCAATTATCAGGAATATGGCTATTTCTTGACATAAAAAGTACCTTGGAGACATTTCTCTCGAAGCCAAGGAGCCTTACCACTGTAAACATGGCTAATATAAAGTGATATAAAGGTAAGCAAGGAAGGTTATGCTTGTCAGTATAACTATCATGCCGCCTATTTAGTTATTTGAGTTCCCATCAGTTACTTTGTATGAATATTCCCGTTCAAGTAGAACAAACATTGATTTTGTGGGTACTATTTGCCAGTCCTAAGGCAATTTAAGGGTCCCAGGTAGTTTTAAATCACACAGTTATTACTTATCACAGACTTTGTAAGTAAAGTAAGCATTAACAAAGCAAACTGAAATGTTAAAATAATAAATAAAGCTAGCATGATTGTTAAATTGTTGCTTTTGGTAATATGTAAATTTTGTGGGGGTGTGACTCTAAAATGCTTTGCTAAAGCCCCTTAAAGTTAGCGAGCCAATTTTTTCACAGTTGATTTTGGTTGTACTTACATTGGAGTAACTCCTGACGGAAGAATCCGTTTTAGCTAAGTTGGCAGTTAAAAATTATCAACTGCTAAACTTTGGCAATTTTTGGTGGTAATTTTCTCTTTAAAATTTGGCCAAAACTAGCACCAGGCCCCACACAGTCGGATGCCTTAATGCTGAATCCTTACATACGACCTGAAAGGGTATTTAAAGTAGAAAAACACTATGCAGAAAAATATTCAGTATGTTTAATGTGTTTATTTTTATACTAGTACAAACATACCCCCTCAAAAACAGGATTTTCACTGATTTGGAGGCCCGAACTGGGACCCCCCCTGAAACTTTTAAACCAAAGGTCGGAAAACAAATCCCAAATGGCGTTTGGAATATCTCACCAAGGCCAACTTCTGCAGCAAGTTTCATCAAATTCGGTTGACCCCTACTTCCAACATCTGGACCACTTTCTCAGTCAGGGACACTTAATGTTTAGTTTCGATTGAAAGCCGTGAATATTTGAGAAATCGCACAGCTCTGTACGGCACGCAGCGTGAAGTGCCCACAAATTTTATTACATAAATTAGTAGATTAGTGTTAGTGCTACTGAGTTAAGATAGACTTGACCCTAAGTCAGATCCTACTTTTGTGAAAATAGGCTTTAACTACATATATGTCACATTTAATGCATTCTGAAGTTAAGGAGGAGGTATTTTGAAAAAATTGTTACTCAGTCAAAATTTCACAGAAAACCGAAGTTAGACATTTAAATATTGTTGACAAATGGAACTTCAATGTGTAAAACATTCAAGCTAATAATGAACGGAGAAAGGAAAGTTCCTTGGAGATGCGTGACACTTGAAAATGCTTTCGAATTGGATTGATATAAAAATGATTATCAAAAAGTGTCAAAAATGGTTTGAAGAAACACAGACGTTTCGGGTATATAACCCTTCTTCAGTGTGGAGAAAACCGTTGAAAGCTGTTTGAGCTACTGAGGAATGACGTTTTGGCAGCACCGGCAATGTATAGATAAGTTGTAGAGTCGCCAAAGGTTATGAATTGGGTAGTTTTGAGGTCACGTTGGAAACCATCTCGCCAACAACGAAACAAATTGGATTGATCTCAGTTAATGTGATATTTGTTGATGGGATATAATGATTGATGTTCATAGAAAAAATCAGCGAAATTGGTAAAAAGCCGAAATTGGCTTTATCTGTTTTAACGCGGGCAGTCTCTTAAATAGTCTCTATCACAATTTCATTTCCAGTAGGAGAAGCTCACTGAGATTCCTGGTACCCCTAAGAGACGAATGTTAAAGATGTATTTTTTTAAGTCATCTTGGAGAAGCCTTTATTTTTTTGTGAAGTTTTGGTGTTTCACGTAATAATAAGGGTTAAACCCATCCGTGAAATAATGCATGTTTCCACCTTTTTTAAACTTTTTTTTTTTTTTACGAAATTAAAAAGATCCACTCATTTTTACCTGTCACCGATATGATCGTAGCTGTTACCGGAGCTGTTATAAATCTTCAAATGCTATGATCGTTCTGGACCATTTACAGACTTGATAAAATGTTTGTAAATGTAGAATTTACAGACTTTTTACAAGAATTAAATTCTGCATACTTTTACTTAACGAATGCAAAATGTTTGTAAAATCTTTTTTGCAGACATTTCATACAGTTTTCTCAATATCCTCTTTCTAGAATATCTATGAAATGTCTGTAAAATTTAACTGAAGTAAAAATGGGAAATTTACAGACTTAATGAAATCTGCGAAGAATGCTTGTAAATCTTACTTTTACAATGATTTTCTTTAACGTCTAAAATGTGTATAAAAAGTAGCACTGACATTTCAATTCAAATTCTCTGTAAACTGGCGCATAAAATCTCTGTAAATTGTCATAAGCAGGGCATTATGAAATCTCTGTAAATGTCATAAGCAGGGCATTATAAAATCTCTGTAAATTGTCATAAGCAGGGCACTATAAAATCTCTGTAAATTGTCATAAGAAGGGCATTATAAAATCTCTGTAAATTGTCATAAGCAGGGCATTATAAAATCTCTGTAAAGTGTCATAAGCAGGGCATTATAAAATCTCTGTAAATTGTCATAAGCAGGGCATTATAAAATCTCTGTAAATTGTCATAAGCAGGGCATTATAAAATCTCTGTAAATTGTCATAAGCAGGGCATTATGAAATCTCTGTAAATTGTCGTTTCATTTACGAAATCATTTGTTGTCCGCCAACTTTGTCGATCAGCTCGCTGTACACCCGGGTCTCATAGGCTCTGCTCGTTGACCTGCCCATTGTCGGTTATCGGTATTAATTTAATATGGCGGACATGGACAGGGCTCAGAGAAACTTGTTGTCTATTTCAATGGCAGGAGCCGTTAAGTGGTGAGTAAATCCTCTAGGAGTAACCATTGGTTAGGAAGTGTCGGCGAGAAATCAATGCAATAGCAATTTTGTGTTAACCTCGAGACAACATATAACTTGAGTATTAAACAGCTGGTAACAGCAGGAACACATCTAATGACAGTGTGATTGTCATATCGCTACTTACTTATATCTTGATTAAGCCGAAGCGAGTCGAGGCAAACAGTTGGGCAGGTGTTAGGAGAATAACAACTGTCAGTGTCATAACTGAACCGTGTTAGTTCTGGTATAGATCTAAACGAAGGCTATAAACTGACTTGTTGTGTAATGAGCAAAGCGGGTCTGGTTTTGGGGGCAAAATGGGTCAAATTGCAGCTAAACTGTTGCGATTTTTGATAACCAAACATACTCTATATATTGAGTGAATCTAGTCACGGGTGGCCAGACACTAGTTATTGCATTCCTGACATTCCAGTTGAACACAAAAAAATTCAGCCTACATGTGTCGCACACCCGCAGGGTGTACATGTAAGACTGTAAGTCTGCTGATTGATACGGTAATTAGTCTTCTCACTCCTAATTGTCTCCCACAATTTTTTTTTATTTCTTCTAACATAACAAATCCATATTTTTTGCATGTTAGGATAAGGGCCAACCTTCGTGAAGAGTCCAGGTGTAAAACGGAAGTGAAGCTTATTATGTCAGAATTGAAGAAGGTCAATCCCTCCCTGCCCCCTAGAGCATTAGGAATGGCAATAAGATGTGCCTTTCCAGCATTCAACCTGTACAAGCAATGGAGCCATGACCTTGCACATAATTTTTCTTTTTTTCGCCCTTGGGCCTGGCTATTTATTATTAGTATGAATCTACTAGTTAAGAGTTCTATAATTTGATTGGCTATGCTACTTGCTTTCTGTTCCATAATAAACAGTGAGTACCAAAAAGGTTATTGGCAGCAACAGACTAAGGCTGCATTAATTTGGGATGATCCAGATCAGGATCTATTCCTCTACCCTGATCCTGATCTGGATTATCCCAAAGGAATACACCCTTATACTTCAAAATAACAATACAATGAAGCAAAGCATTTCATTTTAGAGGAATATTTATCAAGATTTACACTTGAGAACTGTGGCAAGTTACTTTAAATATTAAACTACAAAATTCTTCAGAGTCTAAACTAAGGTGTGTTTAAACATGGATGCCAATAGACTTATCATATTTAACATGAAGAAGTATTTACATGTATGCATCCACATACAGTGCTTAGTCATTAATGTTTTGTTTTGGAATCATTTGGAATTATTGCACATAATTTATGCCACTCATTGACATTCCAATCCCAGCAGTATGCAGGATGTTTGTCCCATGAACCTAGTTTAACAGCCTTAGCTCCCATGAGTCTCCTGTAGCTCAGTGCTAGAGCATCCGAACTAGTAATTGGAAGGTCTTAGGTTCGACTCCTGATCGGAGCACTCAGAATTTCTTTTTCCTAGTTTGCCTGTGCCATAACTGAATAATACATCATTCTCATTTGTTCACATGGCTTAAAAATATTACATCACATTTCCTTTCATTGCACATGTATGCCACTCATTGACATTCCAAGCAGGATGTTGTTTTCTTTTTCCGAGTTTGCCTGTCATTGCTGAATAATACACAATTCTCATTGGAGCACTGTCTTTGTAAAATCAAAAGTGCTGATTGTCTTCTATTCTGTAACCACCCATAACTTTTTGGGGCTCACAGATTTAACATTAAATCCATGAGCCCCAAAATTAAACATTTCACATTTTCAGCGTAAAGCAGGATCCCCGTTATATCCTGCACGTAATGCTTTGTGGGTGTTTTTTCCCTATTCACACCCTTGTTGGAAAGTGATTTGTACTGCAATGATTAAGAATAAAATAGGTTCCCTCACTATCTTGTTCAAACTCCCTGACGAGGTCTGTGTTATCAGACGAAACCGGTAGGAGAAAATAAAGAAGTTGACAAGATCTTTTGCTGTGTGCTGTTTACTAGAGCTTATTTTTAATAAAAAAATTAAAAAAATTAAAAAAATTGTTTAATCTTCTATGCATGGTTAAATAACGTATTACATTTTATTCCTTTTTTATTCAGCTGAGTTTAAGCTTGATTTACAATGTGCATTTCATATTTGTTCAGCAATTACAAAATATGATTTTAAGGCAGCTGTTTTGTACCAACACCAATCAGAACTTCACTGTACACTGGAATTTACAATTCACAGTTTCTTTGTTGTAAGTTTTAATCTGAACCATACATTCAACCATTCCGTGGCAAATTTAATATGCAGCAATAACAAATGGTTTGGAAGAAAGAGCAGTGTGTACTTGTTGTCTATACCACAAGACTGAGCTGTATAATAATAATAATAATAATAATAATAATAATAATAATAATAATAATAATAATAATAATAATAATAATAATAATTAATAATAATAATAATAATAATAATAATAATAACTTTATTATTGTGTTACAAAAAAAGGAATGTAGCCGAGGGGAGAAGTCTCCTCTACTTATAGTGGACATCTAACTAAATAGCCTATTTTTAACTCTAGCTCAAAAAGAAAGAAGTACAATATATTGAAATTCACATCGTAAACCATGTATGTTATTTTAATTGGACATATAAAGACATAAAACCAAGATGAGTAACTGATATTAGTATTTGCAACTGGCTTCCTTTCAAGGAAAGCTTTAATACCAAAAAAGCAAAAACTTAGTCTTAAGCTAATCCTGCCAATTGGTCGTACACTGAATTGCACTTGTGAAAACACGACTACTTTCAAACCTTCTTTGATGAATCTTGACTCCATTTAACGTCAAAAAGAACAGCAATGCTTTGAATCATAATTCCAACGACCTTCATGCGCAATGCTAGCTTTTAAAATGAACAAGAAAGCGACTAGAGTCACTGAGTACCGGCAGCCATCTTGGATTTCATTCAGACCGGGAAGACTGGGCATGAACAAAGCGATTTTGGTCAGCAGCTATGGAACTGCAGGCTCGGGAAAAGACCGTTTCATTTTTAGTTTTTTGGGATTTTAGGCGGGATTCGAATGTCCAGGAGACATTTCCTCTGGATTTTTACCTCTGTTAAGCGAAAAAACGATGAAGTAAGGCAGCAAATGCGGGCAACTACCTTTAGAAAGTACAGGTAAGATTTCACACAATAATTTTGATGAAAGACTGCGTGAAAATGTGTGATTGTATACATCTTCTGGGCGAGTGCAATTGCATGCCCCTCTTGAATTCGAGATTTTTTAAGTAGACATTCCCTATATTCGTGTATATTCTTGTAACTGCCACCTCAGATGTTAGTTAAAGGCTGAATACCCTCATTTTACTCAAAAACCAACAAGATCACTGTGATCATTCAGAGGAACTCACTTAAAGCACTCAATTTTCTGTTTTACTACAGATTTTCAACTCAATATTGTTGTCAAGGCCGATACTCAAGACTGTACTGAGCTTCAGAGTGAAGGCACCAAATCCTGCTCAACAAGATAAGTCACTTTTGACTGTTGGACGTTGGACGTTACAAAATTATATATATTTAGCTACAATAATTTTCATCACTGAAAAATATCATTCTCAATAATAGCAAATAACAATGAATGAAAAGCCTGATCACAGAAAAGTAATAAATTAGTGTGTCCCTCAGTCACTACTTGTGGTCAAAGCAATGGCAGCAATAGTGAGGTTGCAGATAATTCAAGTGTAAGTTTAGCTGCAAGGACAATGGGGAAACATTAGATTTTAAAAGAAGTATTGGATATTGTTCATGTATGGGGAAACAAGGCTTTAGACAGAAGGGTGTCCAGATGTCCTTTGCTCAATTAAAAAAAAATAAATAAATAAAATTCACTTGATCCTTTTTGTTTTTAAGAAACATGCTCATTGGACACCCAACTTTCATTTTTCTACATGTAGCTAAGTGCTTGTGGAAAAACCTTGAATTTCATGTATGTTCCTGGATAGAGAGACAATGTCTGAGATAAGTACATGTAGATGTACATGTGTGTTACCCAAGCACACAACACAACACAATGACTGTGGCTTGAACCCAGACAGTTTGACGTGGACTCAAATGGAATAATCATGTTTGACCACTGTGCCTGCCTTTGCAGTTACAATAATATAAAAATTAATTTACATAGTTCTGAATATTCTCAATCTCTACTCCTACATGTACAGTGTAACTTAACATGTTGTGGTTGATCTGGTTTTGCAGTTTTTAATCATGGGTACATTTTTTTTTTATTTCTTAGCCTGTTGAAACAAGGAACTCACTATCACCCTATGAGAAGGAGAGGTTGAAAAAAATGGAACAAAACAAACTGGAATTACTGAAAAATGAAATGGTAAGGAACAGTGCCATTCTTGTAACCAAAAATAATAAAGGCAATGGCAGTGAATGCAATTTCCAATAGAATATTTCCAATGCTGTGTGGACTTCTACTATGTTTTATTAAATGCATTTACAAAGATATCTCATCTGGAAATAAAAAGAAAAAAGAGCAGTTTCATTTCCCCTAAAGAATATGCTGTTGCATATTAGTGATATGCATAGTATCATTACCGTTATGTTCCAAAGATAAGAAATAAGCTCATTACTAAAATTGACAACATTTGAGACCCAGCTGCAGTTTGCTTTGACACTGGAATCGTTGTTGGTTGTATGAAAATTGTCATTCCTGATAACTATTCAATAACCCAGGCCTGACTCAGCAGCACAAGGAGCAGGGGATTTTCCAAAGCCGTTTTGAGTTTCAGCTCCTGGCACTTTGGCAGAAAAACATAGTATTAACCACAATAAGGAAAAGAACATCCCTGGTAACTTTTCCGTTTCCTTAATCCTGAAACATACAATAAACTGCAGTTCATGTATGTGTACAGAGGAAACAATTCATTTTATTGGCCTTGGAAATAGTAACAGATACAATTTTCAGTCAAACACAGGAAACTGTTTCATTAGGATTAGACAACATATTTTACACTTGTTAACATTGTTTGCTCTTGATCGCTTTCAGATACCCAAGCACATGGCCATTATAACTGGCCTTTTCTATTTAAAGGCAACTAAAGTGAATGAGGTAGTAATCATAACAGTTAAAAATGAACTAACCACATTGGGCATATGACTGCCCAGTAGCCAGTCATTCACAAAGGAGGTTTTAATAATCATTAGTTCTTCTAGGGAAAGAACTTTTTAAAAAGGGCAAAATTAAGGGGAAAAAAACTTAGGAAAAGTTATTTCCAAGGATAATCTGGTCCTGGTTGACTAATTAGAAGGGCAAAGAAACGTTCACTTATATCAAGACAAGTACTCTTGAAAAGGTGACAGCATGAACATGTCCTGCGTATAAATCTGATAGAAAAACTCTTGAAAAGGTGACAGCATGAACATGTCCTGCGTATAAATCTGATAGAAAAAGTAAATGCCACTTGATATATGTAAATCACACTGTACATTTAGGTTCAGATCAGCTATGCATTTTTCTCAGTGTGACTAAATGACTAATGGACGAGTTCAGTACTCTTCTGAGTAGGCATGAACTGGGACCAGAAACTTTTGAAAATGGCTCTGCCTAGTAAAATCTCTATGGCTTCTGTTGAGAATCATAGTTATCTAGAGAGAGTTCAGAGTTTTTAAATGATATATAGTGCTAGAAACATTTAAGTTTCATACATGTATGCTTATGCATCTCTAATTTACCATTTGAAAAAATAATATGGCTTCTGTTGAGAGTCTTAGTTATGTTGAGAGAGTTCAGAGTTTTAAATGATATATAGTACTACAAACGTTTATGCTTCATATGCTTATGCATCTCTAATTAACCATTTGAAAATAAAATATGGCTTCTGTTGAGAGTCTTAGTTATGTTGAGAAAGTTGAGAGTTTTTAAATGATATCTAGTACTACAAACGTTTATGCTTCATACACTTATGCATCTCTAATTTACCATTTGAAAAAAATATGGCTTCTGTTGAGAGTCATAGTTATGTTGACAAAGTTGAGATTTTTTAAGCAATAGTAATAATAATAATAATAATAATAATACAGGACTGGTGTTTATGCCTTATACGCTTATGCATCTCTAATTTACCAATTGACGGCAATATATGTACGGTATGTCTTCTTTTAAGAGTCTTATGCCCCATTCACACCAAGGCTTAAACACGTTTGAAAGCTGTTTAGTTAAACAAAATTTAAAGTTGTTTCCTTCATAAAAGCTGCTTTTGGATTTTTGTCGACTACAGATTTAGCACAAATGAAAGAATAAGTTAAAGTTTACTTGAATCCTATGTCAAAGCCAATGGTTCAGCTTTCTGTTGCCAGTTTTCATGTTGTTAAACCTGGTTTAATTGAACATGTTTTGTTGGTGTGAATGGGGCTTTAGATATGTTGAGAGAGTTCGGACACGCTCATATATCATACATTTGTTTTGCTTTAACTTATTATAGATTATATATTTCTGGCATTAAAAATTTGATATAGATTATTTCTTTTGTATTAATTTAAAGGATTTACGAATATAATATGCATTTTATTTAAAATTCAATTCAATTTACACTAATTCCTCATGAAAATTACAAGTAAACTTGTATAGAACAGAGTGATTTAAGGACGTGCCTACTAATTAAGTTTTTTTTGTGTGTGTGGTTTATGACCATGAGGGGAAAGCAGCAGGGTACCTGTTGCAGAGATGTGTTGTAATAAAATGTTTACATTTTAAAGACATTATATGCACTTAATTTATGACAATTTTAGTAATATTTTATGGTCTGATTTTAGCTTTTTTGCAGAGATTTTATTGGGATTTTGTGTTCTGGCTGTTGTATTCTGTTTTTTAAACAGCCGGTTTTTTACAGAGAAAATGTGAATAATTTACAGAGATTAAACTGTATACATTTTACAGACATTAAATGTACTTTTCGTCGACATTATGTGTAGTTTATTTGTGTACATTATACTAACATTTTATGCAGTAATTTTTGTTTGATTTTTACAGACGTTTTATTGACGTTTCATATTCTTCGTTTTACAAAGTTTTTTTCTGAGCTTTTTTTTACAGAGAAAATGTGCAGATTTTACAAGGATTAGTATATACGTTATAAAATGTCTGTAGATTTCGGACAAAATTTACAAGGAAAAAGTAAGGATTTTACAGACATTTCATGCGATCTTAAGGCACAAAATGTGGTGAAATTTACAGAGATTTTATACGGTTTATAAAATCTCTGTAAGTGTGCAAATTTACAGACATCGAAATTTACAAGTAAAATGTTGACATTTTCCAGAGATTTAGTTAACTTTATTGAAGTCTGTAAATGGTCCAAGTTTTCCAGTGATCGATTATGCAAGTTTTTAGTGCGTAATCCAGATAATACTAACTGTGATTTTACTTCGAAAATCGCCTTTGAGCGATAAAGTGGACAAAGAGGGTAAAACGTAGGAAAAAATGGTCGTCATTCGTTCCGATACTTCGAAGAAATCCCTACCAAAGCGAGAAAATCTGTGTATGTTATATTTTCTGCTGCCAAGAAGAAAGATTCGCGACGGTCAGAGATTGCGTTTAGCTTCCTCGCATAAATAGCTCGCGCTTTCAACCATCAAGAAACTGAAGGATTACTGGCAGGATCATTGACAGTTTAAACCTTGGACGTACATGCAAACTCATACCCTCACCGTGCTACAAAAGGTGGGTGGTTGGAACTCCCAACCCCCTAGCGTTTTCGGTACCGTTACGATAAGATAAGATACTATATATTACGTTATTATGTTACGATACGTTACGATATATTCTCCAATAGATAGCCTTTTATGTCGTCTACAAGATAATGTTAATATTTTTGGATACATGTACAAATGGCGCTGCTTGGGCCAGTGACGTCATCCAACATGGCGGACTTTTTTGTCCGATTTTTTTACTTTTTTCCACTATAATTTTCGTTTTCTGCCAGAAAATTGAAAGTTTTACCCAGAAAATACACTTTTCGACGACAGCTTAGCATGTAAAAGATGGCTTAATACATCCTTAAGTTGCTTTACAACTACTTCTGGCTCAAAATATGGCTCTGACAGCTTATAATATTACATTTTAATGCATTAAAATCACACTTTACTTGTTGTTTAATATCTCCTTTATCTATGAGCCGATTTTCACCAAATTCACAGCAAATGTGTCTCAGATATACCAAAAACTCCGGTGATAAAAGAAAAAAAAAACAATCAGGGGGAAGGAGTTAGCATCCACACCCAGTTACCCCCCCCCCCCCCCCCCCCTTACCCCCTTCCTCTTTTAAGTCCGAGGGTTAAGTGGAAAACTGGTGGGAAAGAATGAATTTAAAGAAAGGTACAAAGTCTAAATTACATACCCGGACGCTTACATGTTTTCGTGAAGAATTTCTTCTCGAGAGAGTATGCTCTCGATCTTCAGTGTGATATATTGATGACGGTGTTGGTTTGATTCGACGTTTCTACGTGGTCCTTTCTTTTGAAGACCCTTCATTGAGTTACGTTTTAATAGACGTAACTCGGTTATATTTATGGCCTGATTAAGAAAATGTCACAAGAGCTTTTAAAGGCGCCGTGTAACAAACGAAGTATCTTGTATCCTCGCCGCTTCCTGGACGTGAAAGTTCGTGCAATAAAGTGTTAAACTTGATCATTAAGGAAACGTAGTTATCGTAGTTAGTAACGTACACCAATTTACAGCATGTTTTCGCACTTCCAGGCTTGAATAGATTAATGCTTAAAACTTCACATATTTCGTGAGTACCATGTGAGCTAAAAATAAAGTGCCGGCGATTTTTGTTTTGTTTTACATTTATTCCCGAGATTTTTTGCCAGGTATACACCAAAATAACCAGTCTTTCAATATTTCGGAGATGATGAACGTTTTCCGAAATCGCAGAGAATGTCTCCAATATACATCATCAATTTTCAAAAGTTTCGGTAGCATCGACTTCGGACAGATTTTCGAGGAGCTGGAACTCCCGGTATGAGCATGGGTCGCTTTTGAAATTTGTTTCAAAAAACTGGAATAATGCCTCGAATTACATCGTTTAAACGAGCCTTTGACACCAAGTTTTTAAGAATAATTTAAAATCCCGTTCGTTATATAAGACAGGAAACGTAAAGTTGTTGGTTAACACATGGTGTCTTAACTGTCTTCAATCAGAACTTTGACTAAGGCTTATGCCAACTAACCTTGAAGTTCTAACTTGACAAGTTTTGATGTTAGCGCTTGTTTTTATGAAGCTGTAGGTGTTTCCTTTACTCGTAGGTTTTTTAATCCCATCGGACCGAGAGACTCCTCTAAACCTTTTCCTCCTAATTTAAAACTTAAAGAAATTAATTGTCTATTTTCGCAACCTTGTGCCACAAAATTTGACTACTATTTTACCAGGTAATTTAGCTGTACTGAGAACTTTAGCCCATTATTAATTATTTTCTTTCGAAATCTATGCTCAGGTTAATATAATCGAGAAAAACATAGAAAAAAAGGAGGACTTGCTATATTCTTGATCGAGATATTAGGCTTTGTTTTTTAGTCTTAAATGTCTATGTGGCCTCCGTTTGTAGAGCTGTTAAATTAAATCTGTGTGGTTTGTATTGTAAAACGTCAACCATCAGTAAAAAAAATGGTTGGAAAATGGTTTTCTGTGGGTAACCTGATAGCGTAATTCTTATTGTCGTTAAATGAACGCACGAATATTACAAAAAACGAACAAGAACTAGAACTGGAAACGACAACGCCTGATGTTGCTGCACGATAGGGTTTCAGCTTTACATTTCAATTTGTTTCTGACATAATTATCACGTGTTATTATGGTACGGTATGTTTTGATAGTTTCCTCCTTCTTTTAAGTTGTCTGAAATACTAAAAGAAGCTACTTTCATTGCAGGGGTTTGTCTGGAAATGGTTTAAGCAGTCTTTCTTCAGGAATCTTTTCCACCTTATGGGATCTAGAGTACATGTAAGTGTGCCAGCTTCAATTTGCTTTGCAGCTTTTCTGTCTTCTTCTTCTTCTTCTTCTTCTTCTTCTTCTTCTTCTTCTTCTTCTTCTTCTTCTTCTTCTTCTTCTTCTTCTTCTTTTTCTTCTTCTTCTTCTTCTTCTTCTTCTTGTTAAGTATACATCTAACGATCTTAACAATCAACAAAGGATTTTCACGCCAGAGTAAAATATATTCGTCATTATGTTTTTCTTTACTGCATCTTAGCAGTAAAGCGACAAATTCGGAAGTACTTTAAGTTCCTTCTTGTCTTGTCATTGGTCGGATGGCTTATATGTGTTTCCCCGAAATGCTACCGACGCCTTTTAAGGTATTCCTTTTGGCCGTCAAGTTAAAGTTCACCCGCGTATCATAAAAGGGAGGACTGTCTCCAAGGCTCCATTTTCCTGTCTTTTGAGCCAGTTGCCATTAAAAGGTCTGTTTGATATAACTCAGCACATGTTTGTTCATATTCAACCGGATTTGGTCAATATTCATATATTGTAAGTCTGGTTCAATCGATGGCGACATTGGACCACGCCATAGCCACGTGACCCAAATCAGAAAATGGAGCAAAGTACATAGTAATGTGTCTTTTTTTCAAAAATTTCCTATATTATGCAGTTTCATTGACAGGACTTTGTGATTGGAGAATTTTGCAAAGCTAGTCTGCCGTGTTTAAGGTTTTTATTCCAACAAAAGTGAAAAAAGTAGCAGAATTTGAAACACAACCTTGTTTCTTGGCAATCACTGTTTGTATGAAATAACGCTGTTCTTGTCTTTAACTGCATCATCAGGTGACGCAGAGTAAAATATCAGTACTACTGTTGCCCCACATTGTTTCGTGCTCTACTACTTCAGTGTATTTTGTGCAATTTATTAGCTGTATAGGTATTGGTATGTTTAGTAAGGGACGTACCAAAGGGACTTCCAATCAAAGAGAGACGCTGTTCTTATGCAACAACGGCAAAAAGAGAAATGTAAATTTACCTCTGCAAATGAAAAAAATTACGCATAGATGTAGTACACAATTACGACTATAGAAAACTTACAATAGATGAGATGCTACAGGAAGACGTATACCACATATACTCCTCCTAATTCAAACACGCAACAATGGAAAATTGTTGTAACAAGTCAGAAATTTCACCCAGATCTGTAAGGAAATTATGTTATCAGTTCGGAATTTCTGGAGTTCAAGCTCATAGGTCGTTTCGTGAGAAAACAAGTGGAGGCCAACAAACTTTTCGGGATCTGACGCCCAGTTTTGTTTTGTTTTTTTTTTTAACAAATAGTAGAATCATCCGCTAGGCATAAACGGTTTTAACGAAAATGCGGGGAGAACAGAAGTCACTAACCTTATAATATCCAAAGTTAGAGCGATTTAGAACTTGTGTTATAAATTAAATCTTGTTTTATAAAAGCACACAAACTTAAAAAAAAAATGAGCGTAGTTATTATCTTTGCGAAATTTGCAGCTGTAAAATCTTAGGTTAATTCAATATCAATTTTAACGTCGCGACTCTATTTTCTACAACTTCAAGTAGATTATAAAACCAACATGCTGGCACTCCGACTCTATCTCTCGACAAAGCTATTGAAATTGCAAGAACCAGTGAACTGTCCATAGCACAACTGAAATCAATGAAGTCAAGCAGTGGAGTAGTTCATGGCATAATCAAAGGGCAACAGTGAAAAAGGAATTCTTGGAACACACCTTCCGAGGAATGAACCCAGTCATGTGGCAAATGGGGCAACATTCATGCGAAGGATTCATGTCTAGCCATGGGGGGAACGTGCCCGAACACAATGGCCCATGATTTTTCATTATTGGTTATTGCAAATTGTTGGAAAATGTTTATAAACCTAATAAAAAGTCCCTTGTGTTGTCTTGTTTTTGTTTGTTTGCATTTTTCCAGTAACTTGGCAGATAATAAACTCGTGAACATTACCGCTGGTCTTTTCCGGAATCGATGGAAACTGGAATATTTGTAAGTAGCATCCTATGGTCTGTCATGATTCTATTAGGATTGAGGTATAGCATGTCCATTGTTTTCATAGTTGAATTATGGATGTGTTTAGTTACGGCTTTTTTTATTCAATAACACGGAAACGAAACTCTGAACTTATTCTCCAATCCTTATTCCTAATCCTCCTTCGTCGTTGACTATATGTTAGCCGGGCTTGAACATCACTGATTGATTGACTGACTGATTTATTGGTTGGCTTCACACTAGACCTTGTAAGTATAATCTAAGTGCACTTGAAACCTACTTCGAGTGTGAAGAGGTAAAACCTACCAACTTGAACTTTACTTAGTGACCATGGAAACGTTCGTAGTTCAAAGAAGCCGAAGTACGTCGCCAAGTATGGCCAACACCACACTTGAGAACATACTTGACCAATAGGAAAAGGGAAAGCAACTGAAAGCCACGTGCTGTGGTGCCAGGACAGATAAACATTTTGCCGTGAACTAAAATCAATCCAAAAAATCAAAATGCATGGCTAGAGATACGCCTCGCAGTTTGAGGACTTCGCTTACCAAACCACACAAAACGTTGAACGTTGGACGAGTCACGCGGAAATGCATTTTCCAAAGCGGATCCATGTCGCGGTTAGGTAAAAGCAGTCTAAACCAATTTTGTGGACGAGGCCATGCCCAAACCCTGTGGCGATTTCTTTGCCGAAAATCACGTTACTGAACCATTCTTGACGTACACAGAAGATGTCGCCTGTTCTTTTGTGTTGTCGCCAAGTACTCGTAAACAATAAAGTACCTATGCATTTCCTGTAATGTTAAAACTCTCTGAGTTAAAATTAAAGACAAAATAAAGAGTAAACAACATAAAACGTTTTTCCGTTGCAAAGGCTCCATGATTTTCCGTCGAGCAATCGCATTTCTGATTTTACCGCGAAAGATGATTGACAGCTTGTGCTTCAAGTGTATACTTTGTCACCAAGTGTGAAGCCAGGGTTTCTAAAGTACGACATGATCATGAGATTTCAAGTGCACTTGAATCAAGTGCTTACTTGAAACTAACTTAGCTTGTAGTGTGAAGCCAACAATTATTTGAATGATCGATTGATTGAACAGAAAAATTAAACACCATGTACGGGCATGGTTTTCGAGAAACTGAACGCTCGTTTGCAAAATAGAATGTTGAGCAATTAAGAATGAAAAAAATCGAGTCACAACTATAATTGTCGGCTAATAGCTACAACTAAATTTGTAACAAAAACTGTAGCGCTGCCCAATTTTAACAGTTTTTTATTCATTCATTCGTTCGTTCGTGCATTCATTCATTGATTTACATATTTATTTATTTATTTATTTTTATTTATTGCATGTTTGCCTGTCTGCTTTTTCTTCTCAATAGGATTCTTCAAAATAACAGCATCCGCTTTATACCAGAGAAAGCTTTTGTTAACCTCAGAAGACTTGAATATTTGTAAGTATATTTAGAAAGAGCTGACAATTTGAAAATTTCAAGGATAGCTGTAGTAAACCTTTCACCAGGTGTTTTAATCAGCTACTATAGCAATGCCAGCTAAAACTACTTGGCTAGAAATAGAAATTCACGTATCCTCGACTACTTCCCTATTATTTCAACTCGTGCAACGTAAACTACATGGCAGAACTATTCAGGAATAAAATAGGTAGGAACGGCTTTCAAGTTTACACATGTAACCAAAGAAATCGAAATTTCCATATTGACACCCTAAATAACTTTTAAAATTTTTGACCTGGCATTAACGCGATAAAAGAAATTAAGAAAGATAAAAAAAAAATAAACAAACAAACAAACAAAGATGAAACCAAAAGGAATGCGGCTTGGTTGATTGAGAAGAAACCTTAGGCTTTATAGAAAAAAATAATCCTCCCTAATATAAACTAAATTCGATTTTCACACTACATTACGGCTTTATAATGACGGCTAGTTGGGAGAAAATATATTCCGTGTTTAGGGTTTTATCGCGATACAAACATTTTGTTGGAGAGAATAAAAGGATAAAGTACAAATCGTGCGCTGATTGAAAGAGAAATTCTTACTTTAGTCAAACTGTAGCCATGGTAATATCTGTACGCGACATTTTTTCTCTGGGCGGGTTATTTAATTTTTGGCTTTAATTTTTACGACAAAAAAAAAAAAAAAAAGAAAAAAAGAAAATGCACAAATTTACAGTCCATAAAGTACCGCCAATGACGAAATAGACCAGCTAGTAGGTTTAAACATTTTCAAAGCAAATTTTTTGAAAATTTGTTACCGCCGCGAGATAAACAACATCATGAAAACAATGATGAATAAACCTTACAGCCAGAAGCAAGAATAAAAAAGGCAACCATACTAGTACCCAAAAACGAAAAAAGAGCATTGTTATCCTAGCTTAGATGCCGTGGAGATTTAAAGATTTGAAATAAACCAAGCGGTGAAAAATGCTGTAAAAATTACCGAGTCTGCCATTCGGCGCTTGCGCTAGCTACGACCAAAAAATCAAATTGACAGACCAGAAGCATGAAAGACAATGCAACAGAGCTCTTGAAGCACTTTTTTCTAGAGATAAGAGACACCAGAAAAGCAACTTTCGGCGAAGAATATGAGCCTGCAACGTTGCCAGCCTACAAAAAAGGCTTGAGAAGGTATTTTCTGGAGAGACGCAAAGGTGAAAACTTCGCATATTTTGGCGACGATACTAATTTAAACAAAAACCTCTGAGCAAAGCGAAAACATTTCAAAGCCGCTGAAAAGGGGAGCAGTTCAAATAAATCATATCCTTTTGCTTTGAAAATGCCATAATTTATTGGAATTTAAGCTCATTGTTATTTACTGTGGCCGTTTTCACACTCAAGAAAAATTCTTTTTAAGCCTTACTGTAAATTTCTCTTTACCGAATTTATAATCACTCTTTATCGCTAACCTTTAAAGAAAAAAGTTGTATCCGCGTTATATGGTACATGTTCACCACAAAACAAATATTATTAGTGTTCCTTGAACAGTGTCACAAGCGTTGTAAACGTCGCATGTTCATTTACGGAAGTAAAATTTTGATCTGTGCGCACCGAACCCATTTAAGTGCCTGCTGCCACGCTTACATGACAGTTTTTGAGCCAATCAGAAACCTTCATTTCGAAACGACATTATCGCAAAATAACGTCGCCTCAGCGCAATAACAAGATCCCCCAGGGTCGCGATAAATTGTTAGAACTTTCAAACGTAACCCTATCTAGAAGACTGGGGAATGAGAGGGCGGGATGCGGACTCTCCCCGCGGCGACTTTGAACCTGAAATACTTTTTGAATATTTGAACAAACGCCATGGAACTTCAGGACTTTTTTAATAAATTTGTCAGGGAAAAACTTGATGTGGTCTTTTAGTGTTCGTTGTCTTTGAGGTTACCAATGCCACCAATTTTTGACAGGCAATTTTTTTTTTCCAGAAATAGAAAATCCCTTTAAAAAGGAAGAAAAATCGTTTTTCTTCTCGTAATCTTTTATGGGTTTTTTTTAGCACAAATTAGTGTTTCTTAATTTTTTGTTAACTTTTTTTTTCAATTTCGGCGCTGAAGTTTTGGGAAAATTCAAAACTCCGTGGTGGCGGATCTAAAATCGCCGCCATTTGATCATTACGACATGATTACCACGTGATATGACGTCATCATTTTGCGTTGCGGACCTCTCAATGTCATAGCTTCTATACTTATGAAGTATCCACCCCCCATCGCCCCCGGTCCCAGAAGACAAAGAAAAAAAAAAAAACAGTCTAGATAGGGTTAATTTACAATGCGTCTATACTTGTTATCTCTGAGCAACTAAATAGAGAGATGAATTCTATAATTTTCAATTTCTTTGGGGATGAAAAACCCACTGAAATTAAAAAGGTAACTATTATAAGCGAGAAAAAAAAAAAAACATAAGGACTATAACATCATAAATAAAGCCTTAAAAGTCTCTTGGATACCGCGCATGTAATCGGTAAATGAAGCATCCTAGAAAGTCACCCAGAAGCAGTACTGGAGAAGCATGGGGTTTAACTATCAGTTCGACACATTACAGGCTAACAATCTCCATCATTTTGTCTCGAACTATTGAAACAATTAGAAAATACAAAACAAAATTACATGGAAACCCTAACTACTCATGAATTAGCCTGATGAACAGCAGCTGTCATTATTTTTAATTTTTTTAGGCGAGCGGAGGCAAGCGCGAGGTGCGAATCACGCGCGACGGGAGGGGCGCGAAAAAAAAAAAAAAAAAAGCCTATCCGCCCACTATTGTTCATGCTATTCCGGCGTTCATTTATGATCGCGGCTATCCAATTGGTTATTTGATGTCAAGCAATCATGAGATGGTTCTCGACAACAAAATGGCGGTCGTGTCATCGTTTTCTGTTGACTAAGCTATTCGAGAAACCCTTCTCGTTTTTTTTTTTTTTTTTTTTTTTTTTTTTTCCAAATTCGGTAAAGGAAAAACTAAAGAAATGTACTTGGATTGCTTCCAGCTTGGTTTGGAAAAGGTTTGATCTGGCAAACGCCTCCCTTTCTTCGCTGTTTCAGTACTAAACGGAATGCTCTTATAGTTTTTCTTCACTGCTCCTCGAACAATAGTTGCTTGATTATCCTGGAAATCAAATCTACGAACCGTGCTATTTTCTGGATGGCCCCAGTAAACAATTGACGTACACAAAATAAAATAAATTGGGCCTTAGTGGACTGTTGACTTAAACAACAACTAAGAACAAAAGGACGCTATCCATGTTCTTTACGTGGCTAGCCTCCGTAATTGTCCTTCTTTCGTGAAGGAAATCCATAAAACTTCTCATTACTGCCTGTTCTAAATCAATTGAAGGTTGCAGCGTTGTTACTGTCTCCAACAACAATTGTTCCGTACTGTTATTCTATTAGCGTATGTTTTTGTGGCAGTTTACCTAATACCGGTATTCACCGTCCATACTAAACGCTGTGAATAGTTGGAGATTTTGGGAAGTGTCTGGGAGCCGAATAGCATGAACAATGATGTGCGGGCAGGCGTACTCTACCCCCTCCCCCCGTCGCGCGTGAATCGAGCTTCTCGCTTGTCTCCACTCGTCTGAAAAACGGGAAAAAATAAAAAAAAAATTAAAAAATAAATAGTTAAACAAATGAAAAATAGCATCTGTTCTACAGGCTACTCATGAATAGTTTGGAATAACGAAAAGATTGTAATCAATTGTAAAAAGTTTTCTTACAAAAGCTGGTTTGACACTATACCAGTCTCTTGGAATTTTGCAATTAAAAAGTCTCCTTTCCGATTTTTAGATAGTGAGAAAACAAAAGAAACTATTTCCACAGAAATGTATTAAACACTCTCTTAAAAGAAATCTTCGTACTGCCCACCGCTGATAAAAAAAAAAGATCTTAAGATATGATTTTTCTCACGAAAACATTCATAAAGTGTACGAATTACCTTTCCAGATCAAAAATAACATTGCAATAACGATGTTCTAGTATAACAATATCAATAACATTCTTACAACCCAAGCAAGTCTGTTAAGAGCCAAAATTTGTGACAACAATGCATGCTGTCAATGCTTAACTGACATTCACTTCTTACATCACATGTTCTAATACGCTGCTCCTAAGCTATAGCTTTTTGAAAGACTTTCCAATTCTGTTCAGCCAATAAAACGGAACAATCCCAAACGTTATCAAATACAATGATTGTATGTGGGTTTCTACAGCAGCCTACACAACGTAGAACTCTTTTTTTTGACAGTTTTCTCACACTATTACTATACCTTAAAATATGCCTTTCAATATTTCTTTTATTATGCATTTTTGACGTGGTTTTTGTTTTGTTTTGTTTCCTAAGTTGTTGTTCTTATTTGTTTTTTGTCAATGTTGTAAATTTGTGCAAATTCAATCATTTACTGACAAAAACTAAAAAAGAAAAAGCATACTTGCAACTTTGTTGAAAGTGTATTAAGGTTTGAAAACTATGGTTAATAGCATAAATATAAAATGCTGTAACTTTTTGTACCTTGCATTAAAAATTATTTATACCAATGTTAAAAAAACGTATATGATAAAATCATCCCTATTGTGTTTCTAGCAAATCTCAATCATAGATCTCACTTAAGTGCTATTCTCAAAGTTTTCCGGGCACTTGGAAGCCTCTTGTTCGGTAATTAAGCTAGATGCCGACTTGTGCAACGATTTTTTTCTTTCCGCAGATTGCTGTCAGATAATCCTATACAGGCCATTGGATCTCGGGCATTCGTTGTAACAAACCAAAATCTTTCTATGTGAGTATGTGTTGGAATATGTTGAAACGTCGTTAATTCCGTTAACATTGTCTACAATGAAAACATGTTCCCAAAAGTTCTAAGCCCGTGATTACTCGTAAGAGAAAGAAAGCTCTTTCCTCTTGTTGGCGCGTGAGAGTCGGTTTCAATTGAACAATAAGAGAACCTAATGTTATTTGAACTCGTGCAGCCTCCCACGGCGGTTTCCGTCAAAAGGTCCGAACGTAAGCGAAAATCAACGGCGACTGAATTTTCTTCCAATTCTCGTTATGTAAGATCCCAGTGTGATCAAAATGAAAGGTGAATGTTTTGGTTAAGTTATGGCGCTTATCGAAGAAGTGGATGAGAATTTTGATGCGAGAGCAATTTCTGAGAGAAGAAGGAAGCGAGTCTCTAGCATTCCTCATTTTTCTGTATTTAAAGGTAAAAACGAAACGAAACTGCCGGCTTTAAACGGAAAAAAATTCCTTCTAAATCACCAACAAGGCACAAAGACAACCTGACGTTTATATACTGTGCCTGGGTTTTCTGTATTAACCGTATATATGCAAGTTTCCTAGATATCTCTGCTCATGGTCCAAAGAAAATGAGGCAATCAGTCATTACTAAATTTCACCCACTAATCCTACTTGTCCGGGGCGTCCAACGGTCCTTTTCGACAGTAGAAAGACTTTATCGCTCCAGAGGTTCGGCTCACATTGTAATAAAAAAAGGTTGTCTTTTTGATCGGTAAAGACCTTTTGGATATGGAAAATTAATCGTTTTAGTCTTGAAAGGAAAACAAAAATTCGTTTAAAGTGCTGAATAAGGTAAAGTATCCCAACAGTTCGTGAATTTGGCAGAAGGAATTTGTTTCCAAAAAAAATCTACTACATAAAAATTAGGCTATAAAGGTACACAAATGTGTAAATGAATGACCCAAAACAAAGTGAAGGGAAAATGAAAAACAGTAAGCCACATTTCAAATATTTGCCGTTAATTATAATTTTCTCAAAAGGGGTTCCGTCGCCGTCCGACTGATTAGTAGTAGACTTGAGCGTATTGCTTTTTTTTCTCGAAAGAGCTACCCTAACTCACTCCCGCAAATTGTCTACTTTTATTTACAAACACAAGTTAGAAACAATAACTCTTTGTCTCGTTTTCTAAAGAATGCATTAAAGTGCTCGAACGATTAGGTGTCAACTTGAAAGCTTTTGAGAAATTCAATTATTTGTCCGAGATCAGTTATAAAAACAAAGTTTCAAAGGATGTCGAATTATAAGGTTTGTCATCACTCCGTTACTCTTGTGAAAGATATTAAATAACATTTGATAAAAAGGCAAACAACACAATATCGTTTTCTTGTCGTTAGATACATGATAAGGACAGAGTTGGAATTAGTAAACTCTACATCTCTCAATGGGGCAGCTAATCTGGCTACTGAAATGTGAGTATCAAAAATCCTGCTCCGCGTTAAAACGGTAGTTTTTTTGTTGTCAAATAGTAAATAGTGATACTCTTAATTAATAGATATTCCAGTTTGACACCGTGTTTTCTAGAGGAGCTTTTGAACTTTTATAACTTTTTAAATAAATTTACCTGGAAACAATTCGCTATGACAGGTCAGTTTTCACTTATTTTCATCTCGCAGTGTCAACTAAATTATGGCACGTATTATTTTTTGCAGAAAAAGGAATCTTCCTGTTTTGAGTAACCTAAAGCAAATATGTTTGCAGTACCCTGTCACTTAAAAAAAAAAAGAAAAAAAACCAAATGGCCTCCATTTGGACACATTTCCTCATTGTGCTCCTCACAGAAAACATTTTTTAACGCACAATCTTTCTCTCGGTTGCTAATGTCATAGCCTTGATAGTCTATACGAGCCCCCTACCCCAAACCCCTTCAGAGCAGAGAATGTAAATAATAATAATAATAATAATAATAATAATAATAATAATAATAATAATAATAATAATAATAATAATAATAAAAATAATAATAATAATAATAATAATAATAATAATAATGAATAAGCTGGGATTAATGACGTAATGTTTTTTTTTAGTTCAATTTAATGATTCAATGAACCCGTTGAAAACCAAATAGCTATGTATGTACCTTTTGCAGAACTGTGAAAAATGGGAAAATAGGTACCATGAAATTCACCCGTGCAAATGGAATAGCGCGCTGCAAAATCCAGCTGTAAGTGTTAAACTGATCATTTTCTGAATATATTATTGAACAATTCTTAGCTTGATCGATTTCAGCTAAATATTCAATTATTTGTTTCCTTTTGTTGTGATTTGTTTGAAGTGGACTGGGGGAAGGCGAATCAGAAGATATCAACCTTTCTCAAGTGGGTAGTACAACAGCTAAGAAGAGCATGAAACAGGCTTTTGTGGCTGCCGGGTTTGGAAATACATCACTAGGAGAATACAGACTCCTTCCATGCCCATCCGGCACGATTTTGAAGTTGGGCATTCGTACATGCCAGGAGTGCCCAGCAGGTGAGTCTCTTCAAGTGTCTATCTTGTATAGAAGATATTTTTAAAATCACTGTTAAGTCTTTTAACATAGTTGTTACCTAAGAAGAGCTCATCATAAATGGCCAGCACTGCATTAAAGCTGGCAAACAACTGATTTATTATAACTGAAGACTTTGACAAAAATTTATGATAAAAAATTAGCAATAAGGAAATCGACGTCTCGGCAACTTTCTGTCGTCATATATATTACGTTTTCCTTGCATATTTATTGAAAATGACGGACACAGAGGCATCTAAACGTCGAATTTTCTTATCGGTAATTTTCGTCTTAAAACAATTGCCTAATTAAAAAAAAAATGTTGATTCATTGATCATTCATTCATTCATTCATTCATTCATTCATTCATTCATTCATTCATTCATTCATTCTTTCATTATCATTCATTCGTTCGATATACACTGCTGTTTTGACTATTTAAATGCAGCATCTTTCGCTGGTTGTTCATGAGTATTCCGACATTAAATGTTTGCCCACTCCTTTGGATACTCTGTGTCCGGGTTATGACATGTGCAATAAAGGCGCTCAGCAGAACAACCTGATCATAGGATACTGATCTAGGCAAGGTGGACATACGGTTTACAGGGAAAAAAGTAGGAATTTCGGAAGGGGTGTCGGGAATGTGACGCATTGTCTTACTACGTATGGTTTAAAACATTTTCACTTAGCTCGGAAGGCAAATGGGGCATGGATTCCCCGGAAAAGTGATGAAAATTAAAACAACAACCACAACAACAACAACTCTGTGGAACAGCATGGATTTTCAAGGTCATTTTCTTCGCACAATTCGACCTACCTACTCAGAATAAAAATAAATAAATAAATAAAGAGATAAATAGAATTAAAGTCCACTTTATCAAGATTGCAGAACACAAAAGATATATGTTCATAACAACTAACCTTGACGGAGCGAAATGTTTGTTCAAAGCGACCCAGGAAGCTACATTCAAAGAGTTGTTAAGATTTATATCTTTTTAAGCTTAGGCTTCAAAATTTGATACTTAGAGAAGGCCATTTGGATGAACCAATCAGATAGGAGAACGTGACCGATTGAGGCCATGAAATTGATTCTACAAGTAACCGATAAAAATTGCCTATAGAGTAAAAATTGACTATAGAGTAGACTTCCGCTATCTCCATCAAACAAGGGAAACATTTTTTTGTTCCAGACATACAAGTTTGAGATAGCCAGTTGTAACTTTACTGTAAGCCCTAGCATCCCATGAAAATGGTTTTATTTTCAGTACAGGGGGTGTTTACTGTACTTTCTAAATACTCTCAATTTCCCCCAAAAAGGCATTTTCACTTATCTCCATGAAAAGGAAAGGAACATTCGTTTGTATTTTTGGATGGAATAAGAAACCGAGACAGCACGAACGCTTCCAGAAAGGAAGTTAGAATTTTCATGTCCGAACTTGATAAAAACAAAATAGTGGATTTTTTACAGAGATGATTTGATCATTGTAGTGTATTGATTACTATAGTAACAAGGACATGTGTTACTGTTACCTTATGTGAAACTACTGCATGCTACAGCATGATGTGAAAGTACTGTTACTGAGTTGAAGTAGAATAATGATTGTACTCCAATATAGATAATTGCTTAGTGAATAAAGATTATTACATAGAAAGCAATGGAAGAGTGTGTGTCTCCTCACTTAAGTAGTAAATGACTACACAACATATTGGCGACGAGGATGAACTCGTAACTGCAGAACCAGCAGACAATCCAGGACAGCCAGAACCGGTAGACAATTCCGGACAGCCAAATTCGGTAACTAACCAGCCAGAACCGGCAGAAAATCCACACGAAATGGAACGGTCGTTGCCCGCACCCAAGGCGCTCAACATTGACGCAGCCGACCTGTACAGTGAATGGAAACACTGGTTGAGTGCATTTGACATTTATGCCATTGCCTCAGACCTGAAAAAGAAGGACGATGCGGTTCAGAGAGCTACGATGCTGCACTGCCTTGGCCCCGCAGTACAACGCATCTTCAATACGCTCCCTGGAGATCACAAGACCTTTGAAGAGGTGAAAACTGCCCTGAGTGGACACTGCACCAAAACGAAACGTGGTGGCAGAACGCTACAAGTTCAGATCGCGAGCACAAAAGACAGACGAGTCGATCGATACGTATCTGACGAGCCTCAGAGAGCTAGTCAAATCCTGCGACTTCGGCACACTCGAGGAGGAGATGATACGGGACCAAATTGTGGAGAAATGTTCCTCTCGTACCTTGAAGCAGAAACTTCTCCAGCAGGACGACCTGGACCTCGCAAAGACCATCAAAATTGCGCGAAGTGCAGAGACGGCGGTACAAGAAACACTATTGCTGTCACAAGGAACCAAGGAAAACCCAATCCAGATTGACCACGTGCACGCCTCTCGCAGATTTCCAGCGAAGCAGTTCAGCTGTTACAGATGTGGTGGAACGGACGGACACAGTCCTGATGAATGCGGCGCCATTAAAGCCACGTGCAATTCCTGTGAAAAAGTTGGACACTTGCAAAAGGTCTGTCGCTCGAAACCTAAAGCTACGCATCCAACAAACCGGCACAAGCAGAGGTCAGCGAAAAAAGAAAAGAAAGCTCCAGCCATGAAGGTCCGCAGCTTGAGATCCAAATCTACTAACTGGCTTGAAGACAGCTCGAGTGACGAGAGCGAACCTGTACTCTCTATGAACAATATTGACAGTTCCATTACAGTACAAATTAATGGACAAAGGACCAAAATGATCGTCGACACCGGTTGTAAGTACAACATAATATCTTCACAATTGTATAAATCACAATTTAAGAACTATGAACTGAGTCGAACTCAAAAACGCTTTACTGCGTATGGACAGAAAGAACCGCTTAAATGTAATGGTTATTTTAACGCTACCATTAGGACAGGCGACAAAACTATTAGTACAAAGGTTTATGTAATAGAGGGTAACGCTGAAGCATTACTAGGACGAGACTCTAGTTTCAAGTTAGAAATACTTACCCAAGTAAATTCAATTGATCAAACCAGTGCTCAAGGCGAGCTAGATGCTCTACTCAAGGAGTACGATGATATTTTTCAAAGTTTAGGAAAGGTTACTGATTTTGAACATAAAATCACTATTGACCCAGAGGTCAAACCTGTCAGTCAACACCTAAGGCGAATACCCGTCAGTCAAATTGAACCAGTGAATTATGAACTTGACAGGATGTTAGAACAGGATATTATCGAAGAAGTCACTGAAGCAAGTCCCTGGGTTTCAAATTTAGTAATTGTTCCCAAGAAATCAGGCGATCTTAGGGTATGTTGTGACCTTAGAGAGGTAAATAAGTCTGTTATAAGAGAGCGTTACGTTTTACCTAAGGTTGAGGATACCTTGCAAGCGATGCATGGCTCTAAGTATTTTGCAAAGATCGGTTTAAGCGAACTCCCTTCGGTCTCAGTGATGCAAGCGAAGCCTTTCAAAAAATGATGGAAAAGATCTTGTTTGGCATCGAAGGTGTCCGCATTTCGGTCGATGACGTTATTATTTACGCCGAAACTATGGCTGAACTTGTCAAGCGCGTCCGCAACGTTTTCAACCGATGTCGTGAGTACAACCTTAAGCTCAATCGCAGCAAATGTGAATTTGGAGTTAAACAAATTTCAATTCTAGGCCATGTCGTATCTGAAAAAGGCATCGAGCCCGATCCAGCGAAAACGGAAGCCATTAGAGCAACGCCTCCGCCGGACAACGTGTCCGATCTTCGATCTTTTCTCGGAAGGTGTGGCTATGTTGCTAAATTCATTCAAATTATGCGAACATTGCCGAACCTCTACGAAAGCTCACTCGGAAAGAGCAGAAATGGTCATGGGGACCAGAACAAGCGAAGGCATTCAAAGCCTTAAAAGAAGCGCTGTCAGGCGCACCGGTCTTGGCTTGTTTTCGTGTAGAAGCTCCAACCTATGTGGTTACTGACGCCAGTCCAGTAGGTCTAGGCGCCATTTTATTGCAAGATCAAGGCACCGGTGAGCGCAAACCGATTGCGTACATCAGCCGATCACTTACTTCAACGGAACGGAGGTATTCACAAATTGAGCGCGAAGCGCTAGGTTGTGTTTGGGCAGTAGAACGCTTACACAATTATCTATTTGGTATAAAGTTTACTTTATTGACCGACAACAAGCCTCTTTCTAGTATGTTTGAGCCACATTCAAGCAAAGTTTTACCTCCGCGTATTCAGCGTTTAGCTTGGAGATTGCATCAATACAATTTCTGTATCCAGCATATTGCAGGGAACGCAAATACAGCAGATTCGCTGTCGCGCTTGCCATCCATGCAAGATGATCTTTCGGACACTGGTTTCGTTTGCGAAAATTATGTGCGGTTTGTTTACGCATCAAACATGTTAGACCTTCAAGCTGTCACTTTTTCTGACATCAGATCCGAGACCAGCAAAGATGTCACGCTGTCCAAATTACTTATTCAAATTCAAAGCGGAAAATGGTCGCATGACCTCAAGCCATACGATAGGGTCAAGGAAGAGTTATCTATTTTTGAAGGAGTCATTCTTAGAGGGAACCGAATTGTTGTTCCACAGTCGTTGCAAAAGCAAATTCTGAAATTAGCGCATGAAACTCATCAAGGAATTGTTAAGACAAAACAATTTCTCAGTTCGCGTTTTTTCTGGCCCAGCATGGACGAAGCAGCAGAATCAATGATCAAAAATTGTCAAGCTTGCGTGGTGAATCAGCCTTTGAATAAGTATACTCCGCTTCAGCCGATACCTTTACCTCGTGGTCCTTGGGTGAAAGGTGCAGTGGATCTCGTTGGTCCGATGGATGGCAAATTCATATTGACCTATATCGATTACTATTCGTCCTATCCGGAAGCGTATATTTTGAAAGAAATCACTTCACGCGAGGTCATCAAAGCATTGAGTGATATATTTGCTAGATTTGGGTTTCCAGAAGAAATCGTTTCTGACAACGGGAAACAGTTTGTAAGCGAAGAATTCGAAGTGTTCCTTAAATCGTGCGGGATCAAGCACATTCGTGTGTCACCGTACTATGCGCGAAGCAACGGAAAGTTAGAGAGATTTCATCGATATCTTAAGAAAAATTTCCGAGCGGCGATCTCCGAAGGTAAGTCCTGGCAAGAGGAGTTACCTAAAATTCTCATGCTCTACCGAGCAACTCCGCATCCAGTTAGTGGAAAGTCGCCTTCCATGCTGTTGTTCAATCACGAAATTCGTACGAAAGTACCGCACATTGAGTCTCTCTCAAATACAGCAGCATCGGCAATAGATCACGAGCATCGGTCCAAATGCAATTTGTATCAAGCTCGTTTGAAGGAATATCACGACGCCAAGCAACATGCAGCTCCGCACAATTTCAAGGTTGGTGACATCGTGCATTGTGCGAACATGAAGCCGAACAAATTAGACTCGAAATTCTCGTTGGCTAAGCACGTAATCATTGAGACCAAAGCGAGAGATACGTTCAGTCTAGTCAATGTAGACACGGGTACTACGCTAGTTCGTAATGCAAAGTAATTAAAGCATGCGCCTAGTGAGTATGTTACTGATCTTGTTGAACAAGAAGTTGGTACTGAAACTAAAAAGTCCAAAGACTCTACTGAGTCCGGTGCGACAGCTTCTGACGCTTGTGACAACACTAAGCCTTCAGGTCATGTTGACAAGCAAGCCACTCAGAACGAGGACGTCGTTACCACTAAGTCAGGACGAGTAGTTAGGTCAACCAAAGATCACGATAATTTCGTTTATTATTGATTCAGTGATTTAATAATTCTCTAGTTGTATTCTTTGCTCATTCCTTGAACATTGCCCGGGAAGGATGTAGTGTATTGATTACTATAGTAACAAGGACATGTGTTACTGTTACCTTATGTGAAACTACTGCATGCTACAGCATGATGTGAAAGTACTGTTACTGAGTTGAAGTAGAATAATGATTGTACTCCAATATAGATAATTGCTTAGTGAATAAAGATTATTACATAGAAAGCAATGGAAGAGTGTGTGTCTCCTCACTTAAGTAGTAAATGACTACACAACAATCATAGAATCATGCTCAATAGGGTATCATAGTTTGCCGCCAAACACAGAAAATTAAAAGCATTGTGCCGTTTGGACTGTCAAATTCATACTTAGTACACTGACAACCTGATATAAAACCACAAAAGATTAAGGTTTCCTATTCTTTACTAAAGACATACCTTGCAATGTGTTAAATATGATTCATTGGATGGATGTATTTTTTTAAACCAAAAAAGATGTTTTAAAATGTACAGTTCTATCATAACGTTAATGAAAGCTTCTTCCAGTGATGCTCAATTTTTATTGAAATTGAATCTGCAAAATAATGAATGCTGTCCTGGAAAAACTTCATCTTAAAGGGACAGTATCACGCTATAATTATCAACACACTGAAAATAAAAAAACGCTATTCCCTCGATAGCAGCCAAGATATAACGACCAAAATTAAATTAAAAGAATAGTAGAATGCCAAGAAACTATCATCTGGAAGACGACCAAAATAAAGATGGGTTCAAATTTGAAAACGTCAGGCCAACCTTTTCCAATAATTTTCGCTGTCGTAACACGTTAAAAATCGGTTGTACTATATTTTAGTTCAACCTTTGCGTCAATTTTTTTTAATTAGCGATTTAGAAATTAACTGTAAGACAGTGTTTAAAGTTTAAATTTAGTGAATTTTTGCCCGAAATCATGATATCTCCCATGAAGCTGCCCCTTTAATTTTTCTAGTGTGCTTCACAAATCACATTCTTGACTCCAGCATGTTATCTTTAGAGGACAAAACTTAACGCGCGCAAGCGTTATTTTTTTTCGTTACACATTGAAGTGAATTTACTTCTCAATGCATTAAAGTCAAATATTAAGAAAAATAAAATGTCTTTTACGCCGCAAAATTGTAATAACATCGACGCAAACTGTAATAAAGTATTCAACGCAAAATGTAAGAGCTTTTCTGACGCATAATGTAATAACGAACGCAAAATGTAATAACTCACGAATGACGTGTATAGTATTTCGAAATCAGTATCATGATTCAGTGTATATTCACCTATGCATAAATTGAATAACAGGAGTACAGGTTTTATTCTCCACTCTTTAAAGTTTGAGATCGGGGGACTGGTGTTTTCTTACCGTATCTACTTATTGTGGCGCTTAACAATGTGACTTTTAGGTGCTACGCTCCTTTAAAACAGTCACTTTTGGAAACGTAAATGCATAATAGACATAAAGCGACTCAGTTAAAAAACTCTGTAGATCGGACTCGGGCACAGCGAAACCTCTCTTTACGGACACCTCTCTTTTACGGACAGTTCACTTGGTCTCTGAGAGACCGAAATCCATCTAAGGCCTACTTCTCTAAAATTGGCACCTCTATGATACGGACACTAATTCATGTTCCCGCGGTGTCCGTTTTTAAGAGGTTTGACTGTAGTTATATGAGGATGAAACCCCCTTCGTAATCTATCACCCTAGAGTTAATGTTCACGTGCTTCGAATAAGTGACCGCGTTGTTATTGAGGGCTGAGGCGCTTTTTGGAGGGCGGCGCCTATTTTTCGAGTGCCACACGAACGTGTATAATATACGATAGAAATTGTGACCATGTCACGAGTCCCTGCAAAATGTAATAAAGTTTTCAACGCAAAATTTAAGAACTCTTCTTTTGAATAAGCGTAGCACCAAAAAGTCACATTTTTAAACGCCACCATAAGTAGATACCGTAAGAAAACACCAATCCTCCGATCTGAAACTTTTAAGAGTTGAGAATAAAACCTGTACACCTGTTATTCAATTTATGCATAGGTGAACGTACACTGAATCATGATACTGATTTCAAAATTACATTCACGTCATTCGTGAGTTATTACATTTTGCGTTATTACATTGTGCGTCAGAAACGTTCTTACATTTTGCGTTGAATACTTTATTACAGTTTGCGTCGATGTTATTACATTTTGCGTTAGTATTGCATTTTGCGGCGTAACAGAGTCCTTTAAATTGCCTTGATTGATTATACAAAAATGTCATGGAAGCTCAATAACAATGGTGAGCTGCTCGTTTATCGCGTACCACTTGTGTGACACTCCTACTATTTCCCTGCTTACCCTAGAAAGCATGGTTAAGGCTTTTTAGCTTTGAATATTTTTTGTTTAACATTTTAGGAGGTCATTATTCGGACACTGAAGCCTTTGTCAGTGAAAGTTGTTTACGATGCCCTAACGGAACTTTTGTGTCCGAGAACGATGCGCCTGGGAAGAACGCCAGCGATTGCAAAGCCTGTCCTCAAGGTAATACCATTATCTTGCTAAAATATCCAGAGTGTTTAAAGGAGTTAAACATCTACAGCGAAACACAAGGCATGTAGTAACCTAACCCAGTCTAAGATTCCAAGCCCTGGAGAGGTTTTGGGGCATTGTCCCTTCTTTCACTTGTCCCGACGCATGGATGGAAAAGCAAACGTGTCGCTGCAGAGTTTACTCATCCCTTGCCAAGAGACTCAAACGTTGGCGCTTCCTTTTCTTTCGTTTTTTCCGCTAAACAAACGAACAATTGTCCTTACGGGTAAAGATTGAAACGATTTGCAAGCATGGGCAACTTTCAACAACAACAAATTAAAAAAACAAACAAACTGGAAACAACAAAGTAGTGCATATGAGTATACTAGTTATGTAAGGGCCTGGAACGAGGGGATATCTGATATACTCCCCTTGCGCCCGAGGGCACGCCACGAGGGAAATATATCACAAATCCCCGAGGGACAGGTCAATAACATGCTTATTTTTTCTGTTGGTGAGGTTTCCTTAATAGAAACAAAGACCTTAAATAGTTAAATGCTTATTTTATAACAGGTCGAAGTCTAATACACAACACTTTTTGATGACAGTTGTAGGCAGTGAGATTTCGGCTCTGAAGATGTTTTTCTCAACTGTTTTTTGAACTTTGGATTATTCACACAACAATATGTATAAACAACTGCTTCTGTCTGCTGGTATACGTGGTAAACACTGCATTCAGTACACTACACGTGGTTGAGCGGCTGTTGTTAAATTTTGGAAAAAGGGGGCAGTCAGCTATTGTTCCGTGTGGAAACAACGATAAGCGGTTGTGAAGATGAAGTCTTTTTAACCAAAAACTTCCTACACTGTCTTTGCTGAGCGGATTAGTGACCGTAATCCTGCAAATGGAAAGAAAGCTAACAGTGGCACAGTACGAGTATGGAATGAGTGGCCTGTTATTAAATTATTATTATTATTATTAGTAGTAGTAGTAGTAGTAGCAGCAGCAGCAGCAGCAGCAGCAGCAGCAGCAGCAGCAGCAGCAGCAGCAGCAGCAGCAGCAGCAGCAGCAGCAGCAGTAGTAGTAGTAGTAGTAGTAGTAGTAGTAGCAGTAGTAGTAGTAGTAGTAGTAGTAGTAGTAGTAGTAGTAGTAGTAGTAGTAGTAGTAGTAGAAGTAAAAGTTATGTTCTTCATTTTTTTCTTAATAGTAAACGATTAAGCACTCGTTGAAATTTTTTAGAACACTGAATAAGGGGAATAAGTCGAGCGGTATATGACGAGGGAGGGGGGAGATATATATTTCTCCCTCGTCCGTTGTTATCAGTTATTGTTTTCAGCCCCGCCCTCCCCTTTTACAACCAAAGCCGCACCCAGCTTTTCAGACAGTTAGTAATTGACAGGGGCTATTGCATATATTCAACCGAAAAGAACAAAGGAAACCGAGCCAACCAAAAAATAAGAAATATTAATTTATACTGCGCTAAATAATTCACCTAATATTTTTGAAAATTCAAGGTGGCTCCTAAACCCCTCCTATAACATCTTTTTTTAGTGAGTTTGCAAGAAGGTGCGTATTGGCATGCTGGTTAGAATTCCATAGTAAAACTTTGGGATCATACAGCTCGTTTTTGTGTTATGCTAACCTAAGCTAAAACAAGGGATGTTTTTAACGGCTATATTTTTGTTATTGTTGCTTATTAAGTCGAACAATTATGACTATGTTTGCACCATTTACTGATAAAGAATAGCAGTACTTATCGATCAAATTATAACTGAAGAGAAAAGCTGCGAACCGTTATGAGCGACCTCAAAATCACAAACAGACATAGAAGCAAAAAGCTATACATGCATAGATAAGGAGATTAAAAACTATACTTTATTTTTCGTTAACAGGAACTGATTCTAGCTCTTTTGCTGGATTTCGAGCTTGCAAATGCCTGCAGTCGTTTTATCGGACAGATCTGTTTGGGGAATGCAAACCATGTGCTGCTGATGGTTTAGAATGCGCTGATGACTTCGCAACTTTAAAGTCTGGTTTCTGGTGGTACTGGGAAAATGAGACACACAAACATCTCTATAGAAAATTCACAAGCAATGTCCTTAATGTTACCGCTGAAGTTAATGCACACATTAATGGCTCGCTACCCAATCGGTCTTTAACTAAGTACCCACACGCTGTACCAAAACCTCATAGATGTCCTCGCCAAGAATCTTGTACTGGAGGTATAGATTCTAACTGCAGCACTGGATACAAAGGTCCGTTGTGTGAAGTTTGCAGTGATGGCTACTACAAGCAATTTAAAAGCTGCGAACTGTGCCCAACAAAAAAATGGATGATCGGGCAGCTTTCTATCTCGGCTGCAGTCATTATCATAATAATTGCTATCCTGGTATGGTCAAGCAAAAAGAAAAGCAAAAAGAATGTCGGGCGTTCTTCAGTGGACATTGTTCTTGGGCGGCTCAAAATCGTTATTGGTTTTTACCAAGTAACGTTTGGACTGCTTGAAGCATTTGCATACATTGAATGGCCCCAATCTCTTGCCCTCATCGGAACTTATTCCCAGGCTTTGCAGTTAAACGTGTTCCAGATTGCGCCTGTTCACTGTCTCTTCCCAGAACTGAAAATTGATGCATTTGGAGATCTTTTTTCCATACTCACGCTAAACGCTTTAGTTATCATCCTGTCGATCTGTGTTTACGGAATCAGAAAGTTTTACCTCAGATTGCGTTCCACCTTGGATGACCAACAGAAAGCCCTGAAAATGTCTCAGACGAAAGAGTTTATCTACAGAAACGCGTTTTTCATCCTGTATGTTACCTACCTCAGCACGTGTTTGAAAACAGCAGCCGTACTGCCTCTCGCTTGTCGCACGCTTTGCAGTGATGATGAAAAGGATGATTGTACCAGTTATTTAAAGGCGGACTTTGGCATAAACTGTCATAGTTCAAGATACAATCGTTTAGTCATCGTCGGATACGTTGCCGTCGGTTACGTGCTTTTCCTGCCAGCAGCTTCATTCCTCACTCTCCTCTTGAGTCAACGAAGGGCGCTGCAAACTATCCGGAACGACGACGAAGGTGCCGGTGAAAGTTGCGACGACGACAATGAAGCAAAAAGGGCTGAATTGCTTACGGGATTACGATTCCTGTTTGAAAACTACAGGCCTTCTGCATGGTACTGGGAACTTGTTGATACAGTGCGCAAGGTTATCCTGACATCTGGTTTAATCCTAATCGGCAGTGAGAGCAGGTCCTATGCAGGAATCGCTTCCATCATGTCAGGTATCTATGCAATTGGCTTTGCCGTCAAAAAACCAGTGGTAGATCCGTTCGAGAACAGGTTAATGCTAACATCTTTAGTGGTTACTTTCGTCAACTTGGGAATAGGAGCCGTAAGTAAGATTCCCAGCGAAAACATCCCTTCATCTGTGGATCATTCCGTGGATAAAATCATGTTCGAGTTACTGGTAGTTGGAGCAAATGCTTCAGTGATCCTCCTTCTAAGTGGTAAGTGCCTTTTTGTAAGTCATCTTTTTATCCAATTCAGCCTGGAAAGAGATGGTGGGGAGACTGATCTAGAATCAGCCCGTGACGTTTAAAGTACAAACGCAAACACCACCAAACTTGCTGACTTTTCCTAAGATGTATCAGCCTACAATCTGGTATAACAGTAATTTTATCAAGTGGCTTGCTGTTACCATGCCGACAAGATATTGACAACATTGTCACCCATTATGCTTTGCACTCCTCGACAGGGAAATCTACCGTTCTCTCTGATATAAAAATTCAAGGTTTTTTTGTTTTTGTTTATTTATTTATTTATTTATTTATTTATTTATTTGTTTAATTTTTACACGGTGGAATGAAATTCTGCTGTATCTTGCCTTATACAACATGTTCTGGATTTAATTCACAACTACACACTTTTAATTTACCAGTGGTTTTATTTGATTGATTCATTCATCATTGGAACACCCGTGTGTAGACACGATGGCCCGTTGCTAGGCAACTTTCCTCCGCGACGCTGTTCTGGTCATGTGATGTGTTTGTTTCTAAAATGGCATCCGTGATAATAATTTATGTAGATATATTTGCCTGACGTTGTTCCAGGCCAATATTCTCATTGTTCGTTTGTCATTTGAATTTACATAAATTATAACTCTTTCTCTGCGTGAAAATCTAACGGGGAGGGGCTCAAGGCTGTTGTGTCTCCCGAGTATCCCCTAGCCAGGGTAGGGATATGACAGAACACAGGCCAAGGCACAAAAAGAATAACTGGGTTTGCTAAGCTGGTGGCTTTTGATCTGCTTAGCTTCGAACCTATGGCTTTCCCGATCTCCTTCAAGTACGAATCAATCAGTGGATCACACATTTCCAATTTGTTTCCGATCACCTCCTCTAAAAGCGAATCCATGTTTGTCATACCGTAGTTCGGCTTGTTCTTTGCGCTCCTCACCGACTTAATCCAACTTCTTTCAATGGAGAACTTCATTTCGATTATTGACGTATTCCAAAATGTTGCTCCTCTCTCGGTAGCTGTGGAACGTCCCCTTTAATCAAGCAAAGAACTTTCGTTCTTGTCACCCGCTTTGTCATTGTTGTATGTTTTGGTGGTACACATCGCTGCGATTGACGAGCCCGCACAAGTGGGAGAAAAATACCAGCAACAGGCCATCGTGTGAGGAAATGATATTTCTTAGTTTGTAGGGCTTTTCAAACCTATTCGCTGACATTTTACTCCATTAAGCGTGTTCGAAGTCCCGGTAGTCTGCCGGCGGACTACATACAGCCCGCTAGGTCGTGTATTATTTTATTGACTTTATTCTTGATGGTACATTGTGAAGATTTACGTTTGCAATCGACCTCATTTGTGTCAAATTTTACCCTAAAAGGGCGTAAATAAAATCCGGAACATGGAACATTCCGGAACATTCCGGAGCATTGAATAGAACGAAATAACTAAAGGGAAAAAATAGAAAGGATATATGAATACTGAAAAAGAGAGAAAAATTATAAAATACATAAAATAAATCAGCTTAACTAGAATAAAAAGTCAAATTGTCGTACCAACTAACACAACAGCTTGCAACAAAATCTAACAGCCTGAATGATACTAATTGGACGACCCAAGGGAGGTTTCCTGCCCTATTACTACACAGATGTCAACAATAACAATAGTTAAAACTATCACGAGCTTATAATTAAACGAGCCAAACCAAACCCAGCTGAAATGGCCTATATGGCATCAAAAACACCATCGTTAAACACACGGAATAAGAGGTCATATTCAAAATGAGGAGATTTTCAAATATTAAACATATGATTGATGAATAAAAGGCTCTATCAAATCCGTCTTGACCAGATACAAAAACACCGGTATAGCACAGGCCTTGATAAAACCAATTTTACTCTGAAAGACATACTCGTGCAAGCTCAATCTTTATTTACATAATAAAAGCGGATCAGTATCTTCAAGAGGAACAATCTTTTTATACAAATATTTTTCTTTTATTGTAGTTAATCTGATTTATGTTATGTTTTTTTTTTTCATAACTAAGCTTTTCAAAGTTTTAGTTTTCAAATATATTTTTTCTATTTTTTCGTTAATTTATTTCGTTCTATTTCATGTTCCGGGATGTTCTGAGATGTTCCGGAATATCCCATGTTCCAGATTTTAAAGAAACTCCAAATAAAACCCATTTAACACAGATTTCATTGATATGCGACCCTCGAATAAAAACTCCCGCGAGCATTTGGCCATTCGCTTCCGTCAATCATGCGCTCCTAATATGGTGTTATAGGAATGCCGCTCTTGTATTCAAAAATATGGCGGCCACTTTGTAGCCTGTTCGTTCGACATGGTTGCTTCTTCTTCTTCAAGTTTACGTTGGCGACTGGTGTTTTGCTCGTGCAAGGGTTGAGCGCGATCGCTATAGCAAGACTTCTGAAAGTGGGGTTGACATTTGTGAAGAAAATTCGGAAAAATACAGAAATACCTCCACGGTTGATTTCACAGCCCGGACGGGAAAAGCAAGCCAAATGGACGGTAGGTGAAAAAAGAATCGCATAAATCGGCATAAATAAACGACCATGCAGTAGATGACATTGATCACCTTTTATCATTTACAGCACATGACGTATTGTTTATAAGGAGAGTAATTGAGCAATATCCAGGAGTGTACGAAGATGAAAATATACAGGGATGGCTCAGTTCAGTACGCAAGAGGAAAGACAGTCAGAGTGGTGGCTTTTTATCAATCGATGCTCAACCCCTGCACGAGCAAATACACCACTCGCTAACGTAAACGTGAAGATTAAGAAGCAACCATGTCGAACGAACAGGCTACAAATTGGCGGCCATATTTTTGAAAACAAGAGCGGCATTCCTATAACACCATATGAAGAGCGCAGGATTGACGGAGGTAAATCGCCAAATGTTCGCGGGATTTTTTATTCGAGGGTCGCGTATCAATGAAATCGGTGGTAAAAGGTTTTAGTTTATGGCGTCATGGCTTGTTGTGTAACGGGATGTAAATTGTTATTGTCTTATCATGTACGAATTCGGTCATGCAATTTATTCAACCGAACGTTGTATTTATGCGTACCCCTCGATGCCATTTCCTCATGTGGTCTACGGCCATGGAAAACTAGGATACCCAGTAAAACATGGTTTTAAGTATTCGATATTCATAAAAATATTGAATAATATAAAATATTCCATAAATATTTGCATCGTGTCATGTATCGAGGGCTGAGAACACAAATACCATACTAATGCAAGTTCTACGGTTGATCTTTCTCGCACGTTGATGGCAAATTTAGACCGTGAAACAACATCAAAGCCGTGGTTGACTAGGATCCATTAAGGTAGCTTACTACAGTTTTGTACTACGCGAGTGTAATATGCGCGCTCTTCCAACACGAAAGCATCGCACGCGTGCACTGATGTGATGCGAGCTCGCGAACACGCAAGCAAAAATAACAAAATGGCGGCTCTCGGAAAAAACAATTTTACCATATACCGAGTAGGTTCCAGAAGTGTGCTAAGTAGCTAAATTATGTTTGGGCTTGAAAACTGATGAAACGAGCTTTCTAATGGTTGCTGGTCCTTAACACCCTTGAAGCCTTTGCAGAGCTGTGGAAAATCCCTGAACACGAAGGTAGCATGCGCTCACCAGTTGGAGCGCGCGCGCACGCTGCAACCCGGGTTTTCCCTGAAACAAGCATGCGCAATGGCTTTCCTACCGTAGATTGCGAAAACCATTTTTTCTCGCTAAATTTCTACAAATCTAGCCGTACAACCTACATTCAAATATTTGCTATATTTTAGGAAGTTTCAAATAAGTCAAAATTTCAAAATTTTGTCATTTGCCAAATTTCTACCTGACAGAGGTTCGTGCTCTTCCCTGCAACTACGTATTTTTGCCCACTTTTCAAATCCTGAAATTTTAGAGTAGGGTTACCGTAGTACGGCCAGATTTAGAGCCAGACAACTCTAACAAGTGTAATTCCCAGGCCCCCACTTAAGACTATTTTACACTTTTTGAGCATGACAAATTTTATTTCTGATTCAAAAGTATCTCAATTGTATTTATTGTGCTAAAAAATCCTAAACAACTCCTGCTAGCGTTCTTCTTAAGTTTGATTCAAGGCCGTCTTTTACCTTAGAAAACTGTAGTGAGTCACCTTAAGTCTGTTCAGTCTAGTCCTTCTTATTTCGCGTGCCTGACTATAAATACAGCAAATACAGTTTCTCCTTCTTATCCTTACGGATGCATACTATCTCTTCTTTGAAACAAACGATATATGTGCAAAGACGGCATTCTGTTAAGCCATTTCTCATTAGCTGATCCGACAGCGCCGGGTATCATCCGAACATTTATAAATAACTTTCAAGTGATTCCAATCTCTTCTGAGACTTTACGAACACTGTATAGCATCATCTAACGATCACAAGACCTCTAGACAAAACTGAGGAGCTACAAGTCATCATCGTTAGCCTCTTATTTCCCATGTATTAACTACACTGTAACTGGGTAGTTGTTTCCCAATAAAAATCTACAATGGCTATACTCAAACAAAGGTTAGGCATCTCAAACAGGTAACATTTGATGAATGTTTCATAGCTATTAACTAAAAAAAAATAAACTTTGCCACTTCTCAGCGGACAGTTCAAATTTTGGCCAATCCTCAGTTACTGTGTTTTCAAAAAGTAACACAAATTTCCCTGGGACATGATGAGGCCTTTTGCAACAGTTGATCACGTGACCCAAAATTGGCAAACTTGCCAATAGCTGCAGCTATATGAATTACAGAAATGCAAAGAGCATGTTTTTTTTTTTTTTAGCTACATTGTAGAACACCAATTTTCAGGCCCCAGTTGTTCAAAGGCCGGATAACTCTACCTATAACTCACGGAGTTCCTCAAGGCGCAATTCTATCACCATTGTTGTTCTGCATTTATCTCAACGATTTACCCACGTCACCGACTTTTTGCAACCTAGAATCGTATGTGGATGACTCAAAGCTATTCATGTCATTTCCTCTCGTTGAGGTTGATGCTGCCATTGAAAAGTTCGAACAAGACCTTCACAGTGTAGCTCAATGGTGCTGTGAGAACCATCTACTTATCAATCCCGATAAAACTAAACCCCTTTTCCTCGGTACCAGACAGATGTTAAGCAGGTTACCAGAAGACCCTAGAGTGGTATTCTTAGGTAAAACACTGAAGCCAACAGACTCTGCCAAGGACTTGGGAGTCTTTCTTGACCCCCATCTGACCTACGATCACCATATTTCATGTGTAGTGTCATCTTGTTTCGCAAAGCTCTGCCAAATAAATAGAGTCAAAAGGAGCTTCGACAAGGAAACACTAGAGTTGTTAATAACATCATTAGTTTTTAGCAAGATGCTTTACTGCTCATCTGTATGGTCTAATACTACACTCCAGAATATAAACAGATTACAATCTATTCAGAATTTTGCCAGCAAGATCGTAACAAACTCTAGGAAGTTTGACCACGTAACACCTTTGCTTCGAGAGCTAAACTGGCTTCCTGTTAAAGAACAATTATTCTATAGAGACTCCGTTTTGACCTTTAAATGTCAGAACGATCTTGCGCCTCAATACTTAACGAGCAAGTTTACCAAGCGCTCAAATATACATACTCGTAACACTCGTACACGGAACTCTTTGCAGATTCCGCTATACAGAACGGCTATAGGCCAGCGCACATTTTCCTATAGAGGGGCCTACATATGGAATAACTTGCATAATGAACTTAGGCAAAGTGCCTCATTGGCATCTTTCAAACGCACCCTGAAAGACACACTATTGAGGCAGACATTTCCTTCATAAGCTTTAAATTTTAGTAAAATACCAACATAAATTGTGATTTCGAGTTTTTATTGTCATTTTTGCTTTTATAAATTGGAAATAGTTTGTAAATAGTTCCTGAAAAACCTCACGAGGATGTTACTATTAAAGTTATTTATTTATTTATTTATAACTTTATCCGCTGGATAAGGCACTATTCAGTGTCTAAACTATACTTCACGTTAAATGTTGAACGTTTTAGTACACTCCCAAACTTAACTGTGGTTGGAGTGTGCTGTTCGCTTGTACAAGAAGAAATACTGAAATATTTGCACAGATTAAAACTGTCGGATAGTGCCTTATCCACAGGATAACGTTATCCGGCCTTTGAACAACTGGAGCCAGACCAATAACCTTGAAGGCTGAGATTTCAGGACAATTTGAATGTTGGAAAAATTGTGAGGTTTTGTATGGAAGCGAGAACGGCCATTACAATTTAAGTAATTTAGTTTGTTTTTTCTTTTCAGTCCAGTACATTATCTACATTTATCGTTACCTCAAAGAATGGCGCAAAAATCCAAAATGGTCCCTATCTTGTTGCCTCGCCCTGTTGTTACCTTTGAATGAACTTCAGGGCGAAATTCGAGGATTGGCTGGGACTAACGCTCTTAAGCAACAACTTCAGACAGGTAGAATTGACATCCCGTCCATGACAACCGCCATAAAAGGCAGCGGCGTGGTCAACTTCACCCTCGAAGAAGAGGAAAAATCAACTGAGAGTCCTTCAAGGAAAGAAGACGAAGAACGGCCCGGCAACGTCGAATCCCACACTGATGTGACCGTCGTTACTATTCACACCGCTAAACCAACAAAATCATACGATACTAAACTTTGAGCAAATGATACGCAATCAACGTTGTAACTGCTTTGTCGTGGTGGTGATTGTGCTTGCTTTTTGTTTGTTCGTTATTTTTATTTTGTTTTCTTTTACTTTTTTATGTTCTTTTCTATTCACTTGCACAAAAAGAAACGCAGCCTTCAGTTTTTAAATATAATTTATAGGATAGAAGTGTAAAACGTGATCCAGGCGTCACTCCACTCTGAAATAATTGTATGATTTAAGTACGTAGAAAGAGCGGGGTCTAGATTACATTGCCAACGCTGTTACAAAAAATCAATCCGAGAGACATAGATACCTATTAACTGCTGCTGTTCTGAATTACGAGTTAGTGAGTGAAGTCCAAGTGAAATAATTTCAATAATCAATTAAGTGAATCATAATTATTTCTAACTAGTACAATTATGATTACTGATCCATTAGTTTATGAGTAGACAGAAATTAAGCTATGATCCAACAGGATGAATGACTTTATTAGTAGCGAATCCCAATAAATAACAAAGGGAAATGCAAACATTAGGGGATAATAAATATACCTTATCTGTGGCATGCTAATTAGTGAGTTATGGGATGCTACCTTCCATAAGAGTAAATCGCCAGAAAAATGGCTCATAACAAGAAAGATTTAGTAGATAACATAAAAGAAAATACTTAGTAGATAACATAAAAAGAAATGGTTTAGTAGCTAGGAAAGATTTAGTAGATAGTATAAAAAGAAAAGATTTAGTAGATAACATAAAATAAAAAAAAGATTTGGTAGATTACATAAAAGAAAGGATTTATTAGATAACATAAAAACAAAGGATTTAGTAGATAACATTAAAAGAAAAGATTTGGTAGATAACATAAAAAGGAAAGTTTAGTAGATAACATTAAAAGAAAAGATGTGGCAGATAACATAAAGGAAAGATTTAGTAGATAGCCTCAAAAGAAAAGATTTGGTATAGATAACTTTAAAAGGAAAGATTTAGTAGATAACATAAAAAGGAAAGATTTAGTAAATAACATTAAAAGAAAAGATTTGGTAAAGATAACTTTAAAGGAAAGATTTAGTAGATAACATAAAAAGGAAAGATTTAGTAGATAACATAAAAAGAAAAGATTTAGTAGATAACATTAAAAGAAAAGATTTAGTAGCTAGGAAAGATTTAGTACATAACAAAAAGAAAAGATTTAGTAGATAACATTAAAAGAAAAGATTTGGTAGATAACATTAAACGAAAAGATTTGGTATAGATAACTTTAAAAGGAAAGATTTAGTAGATAACATTAAAAGAAAAGATTTTATAGCTAGGAAAGATATAGTAGATAACATAAAAAGAAAAAAATTTGTAGATAACATTAAAAGAGAAGATTTGGTAGATAACATAAAAAGGAAAGATTTAGTAGCTAGGAAAGATTTAGTAGATAACATAAAAAGAAAAGATTTAGTAGATAACATTAAAAGAAACGATTTTTAATTAGTAGATAACATTAAAGAAAAGATTTAGGAGATAACATGAAAAAAAAAAGAATTTAGTAGATGAAAAAAGAAAAGTTTAGTAGCTAGGAAAGATTTAGTAGATAACATAACAAGAACAGATTTAGTAGATAGCATGAAAAGAAAAGCTTTAGTAGGTAAAATAAAAAAAAAAGGAAAGATTCAGTAGATAAATTCAGTAAAAAAAAAACGCTTAAGTTCGTTGATTCACGTAATTTATCAACTAAAGTGAATACTGATTCGTTTAGACACAGGTCAGACTGCATCCTTAATGTTGCCAGGGAAACGATACGGTGTAGAAGAGAAAATAGGGACCTGAGCAGAGACGACGACGACACCAACGAAAGCGGAACTTAAAAATTACATTAGTGTTTTCTGAAAAAACTCGTGATGTTGTGTAATGTGGCCGGACTATAGGAGCTAACTTCGTGCGGGCGGTTTTAAAGTTCAGAAAGAGAAAAGAAAATTAATCATCAAGACATGCGTTCACGTTCTCCATAAAACTTTAAATTTGGTCATTTCACGGTGTTGTTCTGCAGAAGAAGGCAAAGAAATGTACGAAAGTGTATAATGCACGTTCAACGTTTTTTCTAATTAAGACTATTTTCTGACGTTCTCGTTTCTGACGTTCTCGTTGACGTCGTCGTCGTCGCTACTTAATCTCCCCATTAATAGATAACTTAGGTGGCCATTTGCTCATTGTAGGTGTTAGTTTACCCTAAAGCCACAATATAAAATAAGGACAGTTTTGACCTATTTCTTGATACGTATTAAGTGATTTGTAGACTGATAGAAACAAGACGGTACAAAACATATTGCCGTGAGTGATTAGTAGTTAAACATCCAATGAAGTTGCTTTTTTTGTAGCGAGCCACTGTGACTACCTACAAAAACGGACGCTAAATGAGGTTCATGGCTAAGGAGTTTTTCTTAGGAAACGTACAAGGGGCACTTATGCGCCAATACGTATGTTTCCTGCAGAAACGGAGGGAGAACTTACCATAAGCAAAATTGCATCTTCAACTGATAATGTTAATGGACTCATTTTAATTTGTGTCCAGTCGTTGGAATTGGGTACTAATTATGCAGTAAAATGTTTCAATCACCAAAATAGCCTGAACGTATTGCCCGTATTATGAATTTGCCGGTCATATAAAGGGAGAGTTTACATGTTCATTTGGTCTTACTGGGACCAAGTTAACTATCCGTAATATCCCGCCTGGCATACAGAGGTGTCCGTATTATGTGAGGTTTTCAAGGCAGAGGCTCTACTGTAGGAATTAATAAGCATTTAACAGTTCGTGAAGACTGTGTTAATAACTCGATTACTCATTAAAAAGCTCAGGTTCTTATGAAATTCTAACTAACATGTCATTTGCAAACGTGGCGGAACAATTGGGTTTTTGTAATTCAGTCATTCTGATCAGCTATCCGTTTATTGGCTGGATTACTTTTGAAATGCCTCCTAGAAACCCTATTTTGGCGTTTGTTCCGTTGTCAAGCATGTTTGTTGGAGCGTGTAAAAAAGGCTCAATTAAAGGTTTCAAGATAACATTTGGTAATATAATTGTAGAAACTTAAAAAAAAAAGATAACGTTTGTCCAGTTACCAACCATGCTTGCCGGAGTGTGTACAAAAGGCTCCATTAATACTTTTTAGTTAGTAATATAACTGTAGAAATTAAAGAAGGAAACGTTTTCCCAGTTACCATGCATGCTTGCTGGAGCGTATACAAAAGGCTCCATTAATGTTTTTTACATAACATTTGGTAATATAACTGTAGAGCTTAAAGAAGAAAACGTTGGCCCAGTTACCATGCTTGCTTGTTGGAGCGTGTACAAAAGGCTCCATTAATACTTTTTAGGTAACATTTGGTAATATAACTGAAGGAACTTAAAGAAGATAATTTGTAAAATAAGAGAAGCCTTAAATAAAGCCGGTGAACCTGAAGCTGCAATATTCACATGAAAAGTCTTTGTGTGTAGAGACTGGTTTTGACGTCTCCTTGTCATGGCTGAGAAACTGAAATCAGTCGACATGGCGACTAAGTGCTTTCACCTCGTTACTTCTTCTTACAACGAACGATAACCGAGCATAACAGTGTCCTTTAGATGGGAGGAAGGAGCAGGTCAAATTCAGTGGAAGACATTACTCCGGGGGTTCCTTCTTTGGATCCACCGTTTGCTATTTTTGTCAATCTATGTTCGTGTTATTTTCAAGAGGCAGGAAGCTTCACAACGCATCGGAACAATTAATTGATGCCTCGCCTTAGTTTTTGTCGTTGTTAGTTTGCTCCTGAATTAAACTTGTATTCTCTTTTAATTACATCTGTGTAATGGCAACTCTTCTCGTCAGTTTTGTTTGTTTTGTACGCTACGAAAAAAATAATTTGTTTGTTTTGGCTTGCTTACGGTGACTGTTTTACTGACATTTTTTTACGAAATCCTTGATGGTTGTAAGAAAATTTTGCCTTCCAAGCGTAATCGCAATGGTTCCTTATAGATTAAGGATTAATCTTTACTTGTAATTTCAAAGTCTTCGCAAATTGTCCCTGTCGCGCATTTTGGGAATCTTTTAAAATGCGCTTGGAAATTAATCCTTAATGATACTCGGCCTCGTAAGAATAATACTTAACAATTAGTCAAAGAGCACGTTGGATATGAGATAGGATACGAGGCGCGAAGCGCCGAGCTGGCTATAACCAATCTCATATCCAACAAGCGCGAATGGAATAATTGTTTTATTAAATTCTCCGCGTTTGGATATTTCTGTTGAAGTTTGCTGAATTTAATTTAAGTAAAAATTTCTTTCAACTTAAAACGACCGGATGTTGAAGCAACTTTCGACCAAAGCGACAACATTATGATCACATGACACACGCAGCTCTTTGCAAACGGAGTTGAATGAAAAAGATCGAAAGCGAAGTAGATCAGACACACCCGGACATGTACGAGTTACAACCTTTCTGATATAAGCATTTAAGTGCTTTTGAAGTTTCAGCTCATCGAGAAGCGTAATAGTGAACATTTGAGCAAATGTTTTGCTGTGTGGTGCCCGGCGAAGGAAGGGATCAAGGACGGCTTTTTTATGCTGAACTGAATTCATCGCAGACGTTTTAAAACACTCTTTTCTCTTTCTGAACTTTAAAACCGCCTCCACGAAGTTAGCCCCTATAGTCCGGCCACATTACACAACATCACTTTTTTTTTTCTTCAGAAGACACTAATGCAATTTTTAAGGCCCGCTTTCGTTGCCATCGTCGTCGTCTCTGCTGAGGTCCCTATTTCCTCTTCTACACCGTATCGTTTGCCTGGCAACACTAAGGCAAGTCCAAGTGTACGAGGTACAACTGCGCTAAGACAAGCATTCAGCCGTGAAGCGCAAGAGCGCGGCATTTGCGCAAATGTTATGCTGAGTGGTGCCGAGCGACGGAAACGAACATTATGGCCGTCGCTCGTACGGATTTCATAGTCGAACTTTTGTAACTGGAGTCCTCGTAAATGCATAGAAACATAAAGGTAGGCATTAACCTCTTCTTGAGAAGTTTCTTCGATGGGTTTCAACCTCTTACCGCCAGGATTTGCGAGCCATCCTGAATTTTTTAAAGGTGACCGATTGTTATTGTTGTTGTTGTTGTTGTTATGCGCCTAAATCGTAAAATCGTGCAATTTTTCTGATTTTTAAGGAAACTTCAGAGATACATACCATTAAATAGTGTCATACCGAACTTTGTGGCTTTAATTGTTGTTATATTGCGATGGCATTTTCTGGCATTTCTTTCTTTTCTTTTTTTTTTTTTTCTTTTTCTCCATTTTTCCAAAGAAACTTTCGCTTCCCGCCAAAAAAAAAAACATTAGCTTAGCAACACCTGGGGCAATCGTTTTCCACATAAGGTCAAACTAAGGTATATGGGCTGATAACTGGGATTTAGTGAACCAATCAGAACGCTGGAAATGCATTATCCGAGGCTGAGAATTTAATAATACGTGTTATACAGGGGAGTAAGGAAAACCATTTTAGTTGAACTGACATTCTAAGCTACATGGTTATGTTTGAGTGGGTGGGGGGGGGGGGGGGGGGGAAATATCAAAATATTATGTATACTAGTACTGTAGGTAAATATCAGGATCGGCTATTTTTTTAGTTAAGGCCCGTTTTCAACGTTTGCCCAACATTCGTTTAACAAAAAAAAGTTAAAAGGATGTTGGGTAAATATTGAATGAATGAGGTGTTCAAACTGTCGATTCTAAAGCTTGAATAACGCTTAATTTAAATTTCATTTAAACAAATGAAAAAGCTGGCCCACCTCTGGTGTATTAGTCTGTGTTTGAGGATTATTTTACCGTTACGGGCATTCTTTAAAATCACTGTTATTCCACTCATAAGACGGAGTCAAGGTAACACACTTAGATTTCGACCGTTAGCTCGTGTAGTCCGCTTAGAGGCGGTTTGCGCCTCGAAAATCCATCCCAGCGGCGAATTCTGATTCACAGCAAAGCCCCATGATTTACGAACCTTGGTGAATGCTTCGTCATCCCAAATCTCCTCACACTTGGCTGGCAATGGGCATTTTCTGCTTCCGATTCCACGATCGCTTCTTTTCTTCGAGAGCTGTTGATTTTGAAAATGGATACGGGGCTTGAGTCCGAGGTCAAATTAACTCTTCCCTATGTGGTACTGTCATTTCATGTACAGCATTTACCCCATCCCCACAGCGACATCTCGGCCAGCTCCATTATTATGAGCGACCAATGGCAAGGCGAGGCGACGAGATATCAACAGACAGCAAAATTTGAATATTCTGTGGGTTTTTCTCGAGCTACAAAACATGTCATCGAAGGTGAAGAGAACACTCGAAAATGACCGTGATATCTCCGTCTTATGAAGGGAATAACAGTGATTTGAAAGAATGCCCGTAACGGTAAAATAGTCCCCAAACGCACAAGAATACACCAGAGGTGAGTCAGTTTTATTTATTTTATTGAATGACGGTCAAATTTAGCGTTATTTAAACTTCAGAATCGACAGTATTTTATTTCCCATATAAAGTCTTATAACGCGTTTAAATTCTCAAAGGCTGCTTGTAACCCAATACCGCTTGCACCCAAAAGGTCATCGTCCCACTAGTAATTAATTATTACACGCTCTCCAGTAATGACGCGAGCTTGGAGCACCTATGCTGTCAGTTACTCGATGGTCGTCTTCCTATCATCACTTCATCCTAGCCTTCCACGCAGTCGTTTTTAGGGGACTCGTATTACCTCCTCCCCACAAGGAGGTAATACGAATCCCCTAAAACACGACTGCGTGGGAGGCTACACTTCATCCTTGTGATGAATTCCCTTACAAGAGCATAGTTCAATTAAGAGCAGTTTCGTGTCCCATAAAATATTTCACTCAGTCAATGTTGCTCCTACTGAAATCTAAATAAACATCAAGAAAAGGAGAACACAGGAAAATCACTCCTTCTTGCTTGGCAGTGATCTTTAAAGGGGAAGTATCACGAAAATTTTACGTCATTTCAAAACCAGAAAATGCTTGTCTAACAACAAAAACCAAGAAATTATCTAGTTTTGTCATAAATTATCACCCCAGTGCAAAACAACTGTCGATTAGTGCCTCTGGCCAGAGACAGAGTGGGTCGGAATGAATTGAAACTTGAAAAAATGTTAGGCTAATGTTTTTCACGTTTTTGCATTTTTGTACTTCCAAAATGCGCTAGAACAGAGTACGAGTTGTTCCTGTCAAGTATTAAGTTGATTTCTCTCCTCTCGTTGCTCTAGAATTATTTTGTAGCAAAGTGAAGGTCTTATTTCACAATTTTTAACAAAAGAGGTCAAAAAGCCCATGATTTTAAGGGCATAAGTAAACTCTGTGTGTTTATAACTGCATGGGAGCCGGGCGGTGCGAACAAAACTGCCCCGAAATAAATTGTTCAAAAATTAGTTTATCCACGAATATTTTTCAAAACGATTGAAATATATTTGTAAAGCTTGAAACACAGAAATGAGACAAGAAAGTCTACAAGGATTCCGACACTTCACTGGTTTATTTGCTTGTCTCGATTTTCACAACGTTCACTAAATTGGTTCCATTGCGATTGAAAACGGTGCTCTGCGCGGCGAGGCTGCGCGCCGGGAGCACCATAGCCTTGAGAAATTAATAAGCCCATCAATACGAGAAATGACGTCACTTCCGTCCGTCCGTACGCAGCACTACAGGAAAACTCAAGTGTGTGAAGCCGTGTTGTTTTAAGAAAATTTTGCCCTCTATAATAGTTACGTAATTGCGATGAGTCCTCGTACAATTAAGGATTAATTTGCGAAAACTTTTAAAATATGCGTGAAAATTAATCCTTAATTCTACTCGGCTTCATGCTATTTCATATACATATTAGCTTTCTCACACACTGACTTGTCAAAGGCTATTTTGATACAAAGCTATATTAATCTCGTTTACTTAACTAAGAGAACTGGTCATAACAAGTTTGCTCGAAGATCCACCTTGTCTGGAGTAGGGGCTATAGAACACATCAGGTATTCTGTGAACATTACCAACACATTTTTACTGGCTTTAAATTTGAGTTGACACAGAAATATTCAGCTAGCAAGAGTCAGCATTGCTAGATAAAAAAGAAAAATGAGGTTCTAATCTCATCGTTATTTTTTACTGCTATATAGAGGAGTGGCTATGCAATAAAGAGACCATCCTTTGAGGTTGAGGAAGGGGAGTGAAGGCAGAGGCCACCATCTAGTTTGGGGTTTGGTCTTTCCTTATGCTGTTCTTATCTTATCCGCAATTTTAAACGTGAATAATCCAAACTAATCATATAATCTCAATAATGCACAGCCTCCAACAACTTAAAATTCAACACCAATTCCGCTAACTCGAACTATTTTTGTTTCCCTTCTGAGTTGAAGTCAGCGGGATTCTACTGTGACTCCAAAGCTTGCTATGAGGAAATTTCAGTAACCATGGTGTGTTTAAGCTAAATTTAAACGCGGCCAAAATTGTTGCCTCCAACAAATGCGTTGTTGACTGCGAGTATTTTTTTTTCCAGAGATGGTTAAGTGGAGCGCGCGCAAAAAATTCGTCTCCTCGTGGGAAGCAATCTACACGCTGGCTCGCTTTACTATCCCCAAGAAAAAGCAAGGGTCTACTCGCAAATTAAATCATCGAGCTAAATTGCCTGATCACAGAGCATTCAACCAACATACGCTGGTCCAGCATAATGGGGAGTAGAGTGCTAAACATTCTTACATCGAAATGCACAGAAATGTTGGAACATTTAGCTGGGGTTTCAAACACACTGACGACAATGCTGTCAGGGAATTATTTATTTATTTCCGCAAGTCTTCTCTCGGTATATCTTATATCGAAGTAAATCGAAAGAATCTACTTTGCAGTACAATGTTGACTTGTAGGTAATTTTGGCCCGTGTTTCTGAGGCGTAAATGAGTCTTCCTTAGAATAAACCCAACCAGCAATACGTCTCCTGCTACTGATTTTCAAGTACCATTTGTTGACCAGGAAAAAAAAAGAAAAGAAAAGAAAAGTCCGGCTAAAGACGAGACACTATAATTTATAAAACAAAGACTAAATTTGAAGATAGCTACTGCCCATAAAGATCCGTGAGAAAGGCAAGTTCTGATATCGTAATGTGAAAACAAGCTGCTTAGAATGTCGGCTACTTAGCCCACATACAAACTCTCCTTCAATAAAGTTGCCCAAAATGTCAAAATATGCCGGTATAAACGAAGTGCCTGTCTTTAAATAAACAGATGCATAATGCGACACTCTCAAAAGTAAATAGCGACTTGTATGTAAAATTGGAGCCATGGGCGACTTAACTCCACTAAGGAAGAATTGCCATGTAGGAGAAGTAACCGGTTACTATGTCTTGTCGGCAATGATATATGAATAGCCTTTCCTAAATGTAAACTACAAAATGAATCCTATTTAAATGCTAATCCTAGAGTAAAAGACATTTTTCTGGTTTGGCCGGTTTGCTCCCAGGATTTCTGGGTACCGTTCTTTCTAACAACGATGGCTGAATTCGCTGGATCTGTTGCATCATCAGCAGGAATGATTGCTCGACATTCAGGCCAGTCTAAAGAAAACACAAAACAAATGTCAGAGCAGCTGAAGCGCTGAGAATACAGCTACACCAAGGCTGCTTTCAACTGAATAACACAATTAAATCAGGCACGTTTCCAATTGTGAACACCTATATGAATGCTGGTTTTAAGCGTGAACACTGCCACACTCGTATAAGGCCTGTTTTTCAACTATAAACCTATATCAAGGCTGCTTTCAAGCGGGACACAGCTTCATCTCATTGTTTTCAAGTGAGAACACAACTATAAGAAGGCCGCTTTCAGTTGTGAAGAGAACACAGCTATATCAGTGCTGTTTTCAAGTGTAAACACAAATATAAACTATCAGGGGTACATGTATTTCCAGAGCAGGGTTTATTCTAAAGGATGGCATTGCCGGGCCACCGTAAATAAAAACAAACAGGCACATACAATTTGCAGAGGTGTGTCAAACGTGGCGCTCAAATTTCACCAAAATTTCAACTAAGAGTCTTACAGACTAAATGCATCGTATCTTTGGGAGCAAGGGTAATGTATTGAAATGGTTTTTTACCACACTTAAAAAAACGCCACATTACAAATTTCATCTGGTATCAAAGCAACCTATAAAAGTGGGGTTGGGTATATTCGTTATAAGTTACACTGTATGTGCTGGTCACTGGGTATAGATGTTAACGATACTGTTATAAAGTCTGAAAACTTGCATGGATTTAACATAGAAGAGGTCCGTTTCTCATGAGCATTTTTCAGATCCGTTTCTACCAACTAGTGATCGCTACTTGTGTTTACTGTCCCATTGTGATTAGAGTTTCAATGTTTGTTAGATGATAAAAATTGTCAGTAATGGAAAAATATTTACGACGCTATTTTTTGGGCTAAAATAGTTAAAGGAATTTTATTTGGCGCTGATAACACCTTGTTTACCTTACTTTGATGAGTTTTTACCCAGCTTGACCTTTAACCAATCCTTTCCAGGAAATAACTATTGCTCCTATTGTTAATCAATCTTAGTTAATATTCTTGGGTTCTTCTACCACATTAATGACAGTTGATGTTACCTTGAAAAATGAAGATATCCGAATAACGATATCTGTACTTTTAAGATGTTTGAAAGTAAATACTACGATTTTACAGTGATTATGAAGGTAAATATCCATTGTGGTAATTCTGCTATCGGCCACATACTGAATACAGTGTATATAATTTGAGTGATAAATTGGGCACTGTGCACGTTAAAATAATACTTTTTCGGAAATAATTGTTAGGAAAAACATCACAGGTCTCAAAGAGGTTATGTATTAACTTTAGAGACCATGTTTTACATAACTGGGTACCGGGAAATTACATAATCAGAGGTCTGAAATAGAGTCAGGATTTGAGAACCAGACGGTGCAACCTCACAAAAAATTCTAACGATCAGCCACACTGATAACAGGCTCATCTTCACAAGGGTTTCTGTTCTGTAGCCAACTCAAAATGTACCAACAGCTAGCCACGTTATCAGTCCCAGAACATGAGTTTCCGTTCACAGTAACTTTCACCAAGACTTCTTTGGACTTGGCTGCATCGACCTGATATCACTAATATATATATTTAGCCAAGCCTAAAAGCGGAGCTCCAATTTTTTTCATAGCATTTATAGAAATCTGCTTATCGTATGAACGTAGTAACCTTACCACTTCCTCATCCTTTCTGCAGTTATATATACTTTTAGTGCATATGCAGCAAACTGCCCATAAACAATGACAACGTAATACAGAGGGCACAATTATTTAAGGACGGTGCCTACTAATACCGAAATATTTTTGAGCGGTTTATGACTATGCGGGAAAAGCAGATCTTAGCAAGGCCTATTGGAATTCAAAATGAAAATTGGGGGTAGCCACGCATTTTTCGGAGATATTTTAGCAGTAATATCTCTAAAAAACGCCAAAATATAAAGCAATGTATGGGATTTTTTCCTAAATTGAAGCTTAATTATCTCTGAAAAATGCATGGTTACCCCCAATTTTCTTTTGAGGTACCAAAAGCATTTGGTAAGTTCTGCTTTCTCCGTATAGTTTTAAACCGGGCAAAATATTCCTGTGTTAGAAGGCACCACCCATAGGAAACCCGAGTATCTCGCGATGCGCAGAACGTATGCGCAGTAACAATAGTAGGCACCGTCCTTAATGCTGATTTGTCGCAATCTCGTCCCCAGAGCCCCCGCGCGTGGGAACCAAGATTGCTAGTACCCAGATTCTTCGTACACACGCGCGAACTTCAATTTCATAAACAAATATGGCGGACGATTTGGAGAATTTAGTTGTCTTGCTTTGTTCTAAAGATTTGGATAAAAATAGCTGTGTTTAGACGTCTTCTTGCATTAGGATGGTGCATCTAATCAACGTGGTGGATCAAGGATCTTTTTAAGCGCTAGGAAACTTAGGAAAAGTTTTCAAATTTGGAGGCGATCGAAGTTTTCCTAGTCGCCTCATCTTATTTTTCCTGCGTGACTGTGTGAAAAATGTTCCGTTCTACAGCAGATCAGTTGGGTTGAAGGAAAATTTTTAGTGTGATAAATGTCAAAAGTAGAAGGGGTTTTCCTGTGTCGGCGAAAGGCAAAAGGTCCGACGGCTCTGTCAATCTAGGAGGTAAGGACTAACTTCAAATATTTGTCAGTTTATGTATGGATGGCCACGCACCTTTGTACTAGGGGAGCAATTTTCTAAAAGAAACCTTAGATGTTTAATCAAGATAATGTTAAAATTGCAAGTTAATACGGACAATAGTAGGCCAGTGTCGTTATATGAATTCATGTGGTCGGCTATATTACATAATATGCACAATACTAAGAGATCGTTTCAAAATGCGGACCAATTAAAAAACGAGTCATTAATCATGGGGATTTTCAAAATATTTTAAATTTCATCGTTTTCTAGTCAAATTGAGTGATTTTTGTTGTTGATGTTTAGGTTCTATTTGAGGGAGATGCACATTGGAGAATGTTTGAATACAGGAATAATATTTCAAGTCAAATGACACAAATCTTAAAAGCTTTGTGTCATTTTTCTATTTTCTTTAAAATACTGCACTTGTAGCTGATTAATTCAATAAATTAGATTAAAAAGCTCATTTTAAAAATTTCTGTTTTTCCTAGGTTGATAGCCATTCTTGTACACACAGAGTTGTTTATTTTGGTTTTTGTAGAATCTCAAAACTAGGTGCTCAGTTCCATCAGCCTTTGATATTGATTTACTAGAGAGTCAAGATGTCTTTTTGCGAGGGAATAATCCAGACAATAGGAGGATTTGTTTAAGCGAAAAAAAAAAATTAGGGGTTAGGTGCACTTTAACTTAATCTACGTGTACATGTAAGAATGCAGTATAATTTTCCCAATTTAAGAGTACAGACAATAAAAATGACATCAGATGTAACGCGCACACTTTCTCAACGAAAAAATTGCCAATTCCGCTCGTACTTTTTCCATGTTATTGTAAAAAATAAATCGACGGCACTTTTCTATGGCCTATACTCTTATAGACCATAAAATGTCCAAAACTTAGCAGTGAGACCACTCGCCTGGGGCTCGTGGTTCCACTTGAGTTTTAAACATTTTGTGATGTCATTTTATGGTCTATAAGAGTATAGACCATAGAAAACTGCCGTCGATTTGTTAATTAGAGAGTGCATATTTTGTTGACCTCGATCCTAGGTTCTCCCTCCTTTACCAAGTTGGTGATGATATCATCTGCTCCTACAAATTCTGCAGGAGGTGCCAGATTCAATTGTCCCAAGATCCTTTCATTCATGGCAATCAAGTTGGTTGTCCCATACAATCTCTACTTCAATCTGTGTAAGGAGTACGTTCTTTCTATGTAATTGTTGAACGCAATAAATTTTGTAAGTCTAATAATTTATTCAACAGGAAAAAAATGTTTTTGCAGTCCCTAGCCATTTGTTACCTGGTTTTTAAAGTAAGCAAATTGTTTGACATGAAATCAAATAACACTTCCAAGGGTAATTAAATCCTCAACTGTCCCTGTCAAAATCTTTACCAAAAAAACCGATCAGGCAGTTATGGGGTCAGTTATCCCCAGCAGTTTTTTTAACAGGTTGCTACATGAGAGTTCACTCAAGGAGTAAAGTAAAGAAATAACACAACAATTAAGGGATAATGAAATTTTGTGCTGTGCAGTACTGATTATACAACTGGGAAATCAGATAATAATTATCTCTGGAGTGTAAATTTCTGTGTGGGAAGGAAACCACTTAAATTTCCCATTGCCTTAGTGAGTACATTTGGTCCATCAGTGATCAAAATCCTGGGGTAATGGGTTTGAATCCTGCCAAAGTCAAAGAGTTTTACTTTACCTTGCATGGACCACATTTCCTTACTGAGGTAATACTGAGAAGAAAATTAAAGGGCTTTCTTCACCACAAAAATTTCCCCTGCAGATTTCATTCTCTGGTTTCTCAATTTAAGTACAGGCCTTGCCTCAACCTATTAACCTTTTGTCCTTACAAGCAAAATCCCAATTGAAGAAGTCATTAGACTGCTAAACATTACACCGCTGCAGCCTCAAACATCACTCCAGCTTCTGGATAGCACCTCATCTGAGAAGTCCCATTCATTTTTACACAGCAAGATTAACCTACCATGTATCATTTAATAAGCATTCTGTAAAAATATTTCTTACTTTACTTTTCATGATCTGGTTTTTCCGAGAAAAAAAATGGAAGGTACAAGAGTGCTTAAAGAGAGTTGAGTGTGCATATAATAGTCCTCTTCTGAATTCACAAAATGATGTACAGCTAATATTTTGCTTGAAATATTGCAAATTAAAAGCATTTTATCACTTCATTCTTCAAAACAATCAGTGGTTTAAACTGTTCTTATATAAATAAAGAAGATTTTACATAAACCCAGTGGACAGAATGAAAAAAGAAAATAATATTAGTGTTTTTCCTTATGTTACTGAAAAAGATGTATACCAGACTATGTGATAAGGTTTAGAAAACTGTACCACTGGTCACTGACGTCACAAAACCCATGAAAAATAAACAGTTATTGTAAGGTAATCAGAAGTAAGTAAAAGAAAACAATTAACTTGGGGTATAACATTTGTATAATAAAAATATGATAACTGAATCACTGAACAGTGAAATACCAATTGTTTTTAACCTGCAAAGGAAACAGAATTTTGTTGAAAAAATAGGAGGTAAAAATCTGACTGAAGCAAATCCAAGAGAATTAACAACTATTTGTTCAAAGAATCAGGAGTGTCGAAAAAATTGAGGGTTCAAATAACTGAGATTGCACTGTAAAAATAATACCTGTACATATTAATTTTCATAATTCATTACTCACTACCAAATTTGAAAGTTTTCTTTTAATTAAAAGAGATGGCTGATAAGAAGTTTGACCTTTTATCTCTTAAATCACAGTTAGCAACAGAAGCCACAGTCTGGTTGCATTAAACATGGCCTCAATATCAGCCATCTCCTCTCCACATTATTGGTGAGTGATGGGAAATGTATACAGGGAATGCCCCTTGTTCAGCATATTTTTGTTACGCCTCTTTATCAGTTGAATAGTTATAAGAATGATTGAGTGACAGTGCTCTGTTGCTTATAAACACAGCTAGGCCCAGGCATCCAGTGGCCAATCCCTGTTGTACACACCATGCTAGAGCGATAGCCCTACATGGCCAACTAATTAAAATCTTTACTGCTGAAGAAAAATGTTACATGCCCAGTAAGTGCTTATTGTATTTGGTTCCTGCCATCATAAACATTCATAAAAAGGTAAGAGATTAAATACACAACTGGATCTATCCCTTGACAGGAAAAGTGCACAGAAACGTTCACACAAGAATGCATAATTTACAAGTTTATGAACTGCCTCAACAAAAACTTCCATTAACAAAGTGATTCTTGAGCTATACAGTGTTTTCATCACATCTGTCATGATCTGTGATGGTAAATAAAAAGCTTACATCAATTTATTTTTTGTTATGATTATTTATAAAATTCTCCCTTTCATATTTTGGAAGCCCCCCCCCCCCCCCCACCCAATGATGTTCTAAAATAAATATTTTTTTCCTGCCCCCCCCCCCCCCACGTCATGAGCTATCCTGCAAACCATGGTAAAATACCATGCCCAGTCCCCCCCCCCCTCCCTCTATCACCCTTTTTAACTTAAAACCTCCTCTAAAATGGAAAATACAAGCATTTCTGGAGTCTTAACATTTAATGACATTTGCATTATAATTACAAGTAACTAATAAATTTCACTTTAAAAAACCCTTTACTAAAAATTAAAATGATATAAAGGCTGACATTCAATGCATAGAGAATGCAGTGGTTTTATGTCACAAACCACATTTATATAAATAGCTGTTGATTGCTTTGCCAAGGAATCATTCTAATATTCCATGCACAATAGTTACATTGTTCTAGCCCTCTACCTTCTTTTAAAAAAAAAAAAAATGTTCAGGCATCATACAAATTAATTGTAACTGTATAATCTCTTTAACATACCAATAGATTGTCTTTAAAAATCAATTTTTCTGGAGAAGAAATACAATTGCAGCCATTTTTAAATGTGATCTATATCACAAATAATGTTGTTAAGATAATGTTGTTTGATGAAGTCAGGTTCAAAGATACCGAAATGTCCAGAATTTGGAGACTCTGATTACCTCATCAGGATACATCGAGCACATGAAGACAGTGGCCAGGGGGAATCTGAAAGAACTAATTCTGCAGTTGGAGATGCTAGCCATTATCGATAGCAGTTCTATAAAATGGAAATATAATTTTTCATGACAAATCAGACGGAGAAATTAAGAAGATAGCTGTGACTAGCTGAGTATGAAAATCCCGAAGATAAAGAATAGGGAGAAATGCATGGAGGGTTGGTCATGACAGCATTGCGCATTGAGGATGCACCTGTTCTGTCAGATTACATTTAAGGGGATTTGTAACAGAGAGGGAGGAGGCATTTTTTTTTTCAACTCTACCCAGCTAATCATAATTTCATGAGGGGATAGGAAAGTTCAGCGAAAAAAAATGTCCCAAGCTATAATTATTTTTCTTGAATTTGTGACCATAAAATAAATGATCACCATGATGTCTGAGAGTTATACATGGAATTTGTCAAAGATAGTCCTACAAGGTTAAGAAAGAGCAGCAGTGCGCTTCATGCAAAAATTGGTTGGCTGGCTCCATGATGGGCAGAAAATTATTCCACACCCTTTCCCGGATGAAGAAAAAATAAGGTACAAATTAAAGTGTCTTTGAATCTCTGGCTACTTCTTTAGACGAAACAGCATAACCAGTTGATTACTTTATGCCTAGAGCACAAATAAAAAAAACATTCAATGAAGGAAAGCTGAACAAAGTGAAGGAAATTACAGACTTTTCTTCTATAGTGTACCTTTGTGGCTTCTGATGAGCTAGTTAAAATATACCTAGACCATTTAAATCATTTCCATTTCTCCAAAGATATGCAAAATCAAGCAACCATCGAGAACTGACGAAACCGAGAACAAGGATTACAATAAAAATATTGGAGAGAGTTACTACTATTAACTACAGGGTTAAAATCTCTTTATGGTTTTGAACTTGACATTTACTTGAAATCTGATTTATCTGATCAGCAAAGCAATGGAGACGACACTGTTGCTGTGGGTGAAACATGGTGCAGTGAAAGTGAGGGGATGTTTAGTGAGAGTGAGTGATGATAGCGAGAGTGAACTTGACCATCCCCGGCGAAGAAAAGGTGCAGCACTAGAAGTGGACGGAGTGCAACACGCTTTGCGTTAAATTGGTGAATTGCTTAACCCTAGATAGTATAGAAAAGTGCTTAGCCCTTAATAATATTTTTTGTTGCTTAACCGGCAGGGGTATTTTGCTGAATGCCGAATGTTACATTTTATGCTACCTATGACATTTTAGCATTAAAGGTGAAGTATCACGAAAATTTGATGTAATTTCAAAACCAAAAAATGTTTGTCTGACAACAGAAACAAAAAAATTGGTGGCTAGGTTTGCTATAGATTATCACCCCGGTGCAAGAAAACTGTTGATAAGTGCCTCTGGCCAGGTTGCAATGGATTGAAACTTCAAAAATATTAGGCTAATGTTTTTCAAGTTCTCGTATTTTTGTTTCCAAAATGTGCTAGAACATATCATGAGTCGTTCCTGTCAAGAATTGAGTTGATTTTTCTCCTCTCATTGTTCTAGAATTATTTTGTATTAAAGTGAAGGTCTTATTTCACCATTTTAAACAAAAGAGGTCAATTAAACCCCATGGTACTTCCCCTTTAAGCAAAGAATGAAGTTATTTAGGTCTAAGCACTTCTCTTTTAACTGTCTAGGGTTAAACACTGGTTATACAGACATTTAGCTTTAAGTTGTTGTTATGGCAGCCATTCCATCAAAGGACTTCTATGAATTCAGCATTCTGCAAAATACCCCTGCCGCTTCAAAATCAAACTTTAAATTATACTCGGCTTTATGTGAATACATATACTACCTGTTATACAAGGTAGTAAGGTATCCTTTTGAACCCAAAAACCCATTTCAGTAAAAGAGGCATTCTAAGCTACATGATTATGCGAGTGGGAGTCCAAAATCAAGTATCAAAATATTACATGTACGTACACTGAAGGTAAATATTCAGGATGGGTACTTCCTCCTATAGCTTCCTATTGATATATTTTTTTTTCTGTTGTTATTATTCTTTTTCAAGGCGAACTTCTGTATATATAGCAATCAGTACAGAAATAAACTAAACAACTATCTTTAAAAAAATTTGCACAGACAAGGGAATAAATATAATAATACTCACAAATCTAAATCTTTGCCCTTATATCCTATTCTTTTAAGTATTTGTGTTTGTTCTCTGTAAAGACTGCCACAAATAAATGTTAAAATAGAAATATATGCGAGAAAAAACTTGTCAGTAGTTTTCACAGTGTATTGCAAGACGTTTGTTAGACTAACTATATTTTTACCTGAGAATCAAATTTTCTTAAATGTAGCAAAACCGGAAGAGATAAGAAAATAAACCTCCGAGGGAAATAACAAACATGGACCAAAAAATGAGCACCAGAGACTGCTCTGGCGTTAGCAGTAGCTTTTACAAAAGTTAAACAAGTTGCAGTGTCAACACTTCAAGAAAAACAATATCTTGCAAAACAGCAAATTAAAGTTCTGCCAACAAAATCACATAAAATAACATACTCGCCTCTTTGGAGATCGATAACAAGTCCTTTTATTCCATTGCTGATTTTTCGTTCGTTTTACAACGTTGAGTGAGCGAAAAGTTTCACTTCAAGAGGAAAAATGCAACGTTTCGTCGAGTCGATCGGTTCAGAGTGAAATGAGTTCTCTTCGGCCGCTGTTTATGTTATCCCGCCTCTAAAAGAGTCCATATGTTTCCCCCGCCGCTATTTCCCCTGCTCTTTTTCCCGCTGTTGAAAAGCAAAATTGGAGGAGATTAGAACATATAACTCTGAGGAAAAAAAATTTAAAAAAGCCTGAAAAAATGAGCGAAAAAGACTGCTCTGAAATTAGCAGTATTAAGCTAAACTGCGTGTCAGACAGTGCAAGAAATCAATATCTTGCAAACCAGCAAAGATTTGTCAACAAAATCACATGGATATACTCGCCTCTTCTGAGAATAACCAGTCCTTTTACTTCACTGCTGATTTTTTCGTTCGTTTTACAACGCTAAGTGAGCGAAACATTCCACTTTAAGAGGAAAAATCCAACGTTTTGTCAAGCCAGATCGGAGTAAAATGAGTTCACTTCAAGTTTCGGTTGCTGTTTATGCCAACTCTCCCACCGGCCGCGAGTCGTATTTATACTCTTTCTCCCGCTGTTGGAAGGCAAAATTTGGAGTAGATTAGAAAATAAAACTCCAAGGGTAATAATGAACATGGACCGAAAAAAGTGAGCTCAAAAGAATACTGTAAAGTAAGCAGTATTTAGCAGTAAACGGCGTGTCAACACTGCAAAACAACAAGTTCTTGCAAGACAGCAAACAAGCAAAGTTTTGTCAACAAAATAACATGAATATACTCGCCTCTTCTGAGAATAATCAGTCCTTTTATTCTAATTCCTGATTTTCCATTCGTTTTACAACATCAAGTGAGCGAAACGTTTCACTTCAAGAGGAAAAATTCAACGATTCGTCGCGCTGGGTCGGAGTAAGATGGTTTCACTTCAAAGTTCTGATGATGTGTAAGTCGATTTGTTTCTCCCGCCGCTAATCGTCTTGCTGTTTCTCCCGCTGTCGGCCACATAACTTGACTTTGTATTTTGTTGTCTTCAAAATGTCTTTGTGCATTTCTTAAAAGCAACTTCCCGCCATAGTTAGAAGAGGGAGACGCTAAACAAACAATGGTCGCGGCACGATTGCAGCACAGCTTCACACAATCTGAGTTTTCCTGTGGTACTAACTAATTGTGGTTGTTTCGCCCGAACGTCGACTCGCCCGAAAGCGTTTCGCCAGAACTTGCGTCGATTCGCACGACGAAATACACCGCATTCACAAATTCCATATGGATTTCATGATTAGTTCAAAGTTTTCACTTCACGGTAAAATTTCCCGCTAACAAAAATAAATCAATTAAATAATATTTGTTACAAGTCGACATGCAGCTATTTGTCTTGAAATCATAATCAATCATCTTGTAGGTAAATCCCTAACATCTTGGAGAAACTCGGCACCTCAACGTAAGAACCTCTTTTAGTTTGTTTGAACAATTTTTACTGATTTTACATCCGCTCGTTTTATCGTGTAGGCCTTATAGTTATTTCTTCTATTGTAAGTTTTCCATTTTATTCGTTAAAACATCGCTCTAATCGACGTGAGTCCGGGCGATATACCGTCGGGCGAAACAACCGCTGCGCTGCGTACGTCGTACGGACGGTCGCATGGACGGACACAAGTGACGTCATAACCAAACCAAATTTTCTCGCATTCACGGGTTACCAAATTCTCTTAGCTATGGGGCTCCGCTGCGCGCGCCTGCGGCGCGTGCAAGAGCTCCGCTATTAAAGGGTTTCTGTTGCCCAATGCTGCTAAAATATTCTTACTCTTCTGATGTGAGGATGCTTTGAGTGCTGTATATGAAGTTGTTTTTTTGTTTGGGGTCACATGACCAGGATTGAGAATACGTTTTAGGTCATTTTCAGACCACGGGGTTGTTCTGGAGTATTGTATTTTGTTTTAGAAAAGGATTATACAGTTACTTGGAACCAAACTTCGGTAATCATTCCACCTTGTAACAGTGTCACCTACCTTGGCTGACGTCTCAATTAATGGGATGTTCACATCAGATGAATTGCAGTATTCTAACACTTCATCTTTCATTACTTCTCTCTCCTCTTCTAAATCCTAGAATGAGAAATGGGGAATGGGAAGTATGTATCAGTTATCTTGACCCCTTAATTGGTTAAAAGGAAGCAGGGGCCAGGGGAAACAGAATGTACGTGGGAACCCAAATGAGTTCTGTTTTCACTGAGTATCATGGTGTCATTTCCAGCGCGCATGCATGTAGCATGTTAATCAAGTGTACAGTGCTGCACATTTATCATATTATTTATTTGCATCCTATCTGTTTACGCTTGGTTATTTATTTTTTTTTTATTTTTTCTTGTAATATCAGATAATTTACGAGAGGCCAGCAACTCAGTCACAAAAATACAATGAAATAAATAAATAAATCACTTCATTTAAGTGTCCCCAATTAGTGCTACACTTTCCAGATCAAATTATATTTTGAGGAGAAGGGAAAACCGGAGTACCCAGGGAAAACCCACTTGGAGCAAAGACGAGAACCAACAACAAACTCAACCCACAAATGACACCGAGTCTGGGAATCGAACCCAGGCCACACTGGTGGGAGGCGAGTGCTCTCAGCACTGCATCATCCCTGTTCTCCTGAAATTGTATAAATTATGTACATGTATAGCAGAAACAAATATAAGATTTTACCAACACAGTTGATATTAGGTACATGTAATTTGGTCACTGTAAAGAGATTCGAGTAACAGTTGATGTTTTGAGCGTAAACCCTTTGTGATTCCCTCTTACATGTACATGTACAAAGGACTAACACTGCAAACATCAGCACTTGAATCTCTTTACATATGTATGGTGTCTGAATTACTTGATTAACTCTGTTGATAAAAAAAAAAAAAAAAAAAAAAAAAAAAAAAAAAAACAACAACAACAACAACAACATTTGTTTCCAATCCTTACTGTACAGCACCATAGTATCTTGAGAAACTACATGTACACTGTGCATGGAACTCACATATCGATGTATAGAAGAACTTACCAACTTTTTTCCAACAATGACCATTGGGATACATGTAGCTGAAGTGAGTTGATGATCTTGGATGATCTTGCTTCTGAGATCCTGGAGCTCGTGCCAACTGGACACAGAATTGATGGCAAACAACACTATGAATGCATCACCTGTCGCTACTGATGAATCAAGGAATGAGCTGTATTCTTCCTGCCCTGCTGTATCAACTATCTCCAAATCGTATCATTTGCCATTATATTCAATCTGCATTAAAAGATTGTAGAATTAACATTAACAACTAATTTTACAAAACTGGTGATGTCATCACCTTTCTCCTTTTACAAGAGTAACATCACAGCTGTCATTTATTTTACACATTTTGGGTCAAATTCTGCAAGAGGTGTCTGAAACCTACAATTACATGTAAATGTACATGTATGGAGGCAATGTAACCCAACACCATTGGAAAAGACAAAATAATCAATTGGTAGTCAATAAGCACATAAACTTTGCTGCAGTGCATGTATGTGCTAAAGCTGCATTGTACAGTATGTATTCCTATTATAAATCAGAGATTTGACAATTAAAACTAATGCCCTCTGCAAACATGGTTAATTTTGAAATTTGTTGCACACCACACACCTGAAAATGCTACAGTATGCTGGAAATTTAACCTACATGTACAGCTATCAGAGCAACTTTCATGTACAGGTGTACATGACTGTTAATCAAACAGTACAAAAAATATAAAAAATGTAATTATTTAATTTACACATCCAATCTGTGTACATGTGGTGTTAAATCAAGTATTTTCTGCAGTTGAAGCAGAAATAATCAAAGGGTGCAGATAAGTCAAATTTGATGTAAATGCCAGCTAAATTCACTGTGAAATTGCACAGCAAATTAAGTTTGATACAAAAACGTGATCGAACAAAGCATCATGAAATCTTACAATGCGTCTGTTGAAAGATTATCGCCAAGACAGAAGGCGCATGCATCAATGACTGAGATATGTCCAGAAGTGCATGCTAATGAGATTCACGAACTGTTTGATAAGGTGTCCCCTAACCTTAATTCTCACGAAAACACACATAATTCTGTCAAACATAAAGTCATATGAAAACGACAAAAAGGCCTGTTTTATACATGTATGAAGTACCAAATTCAGGGTTGGGTGCATTTGGGGGTGCATCATCGTAGCTTACACACAGGCGACAATTGCCGGCTATGTAATCTTTCAACAACGCCCTGTGGGGCACCAAGCCTTAAGGTCTCCAATGGGGCCTAGTGGGTCCACAGAAACCATTTTCTAGAATAAACCTGTTAATTACAGTACACATTAGCAACAGACATGTAAAAGACTTTACAAAACACAAAATTAATAGTTAAATGCTTGTCTCTCACTACAGATCACTCTCCACAACTCAGATGCATACCTCCTTTCTATATCACTGAACATGTGGAAAGAGTAACAAGACATGGTTTAGTTCACAACGTGGTTATACATGCACCACCAGATTATAATAGGATCCCATCAAGAAAAGAAGAAAATAAAAAGGAGAACATACGTGTACAAAGTGTTGTTTTTGTGGTTAGGAACCATGTAGATGTACAGCAGAACCTATGGGAGTCCATGGAAAATTTTCCATGGAATTCCATGGAAGTAAAATGGAGTTGCTGCATGAAATTTAATGGAAAATTTTCCATGGAATTCCGTGGGCAAAAGTTCCATAGAGTTCCATGGAACACAACTGCATTCATAATGATTTCCATGGAATTTGATGGAAAGACAAAATCCATAGAATTCATTAATGAAAACATTTCACTGATCATGCTTTGCCATAAAATGCTATGGAAACAGCTTTAATAATAATGATTATTATAAAGCTTAAAATTATACTAAAGGCTTTAACCACAAGTAGTGACTGAAGGGACACGCTAATTAATTACTTTTCTGAGGTCAGGCTTTACATTCACAGTTATTTGCTATTACTGAGAATGATATTTTTCAGTGAGAATTATTGTAGCTTAATATACTGTATATAATTTTGTAACTGTTATAAACTGAACTACAGTAATTGTTTAATGGAAATTAATATACATAAAAAATTATTGAATATACTACAGGATAAATACTCCATAAAATAAGCTAGTATAAAACGTTTGAAATTGAAAAGAAAAAAATGAATTGAAATGGTGCATTAAAAGGTTTGACAAGAGAAAAAGTTTTATTTTTTAAGCCCAACAAAATTCATGCCAAACTTTGCTAAAATTACATGTATGGCGAATTTCCTTGAGCGTGGTGTTTAGGCTATTTATAATTTGTGCCTCTGTCCTATCTGGCCATTGTTCTTTAGCTAATCCAGCAAAGAAAAATGATTTACAGTCTTAATTTATTGACACTAATTTATTACGAAAAGGTCAATCATGTTTCAGTGGTTGCCGGATTCATAAGAGGTGTGTGTTGATAAATTCACTTATCATGTCTCTCATGAGATACTTAACAATTTGTATGTTAGTTGTTTCTGTAACTGATGCATGTAGAAAACTAAAATATTTATTTCACTCTCCAAAAAGTAAGGGGAGTGGGGCTGAAGTCCCCCCAGTCTCACCCCCTCCACAGTCCCTGATCTTGTAAGAGTATTTACTGGAGCCTCCAAATCTCCTTTCCAGGCCCTTATAATATTATTACTGTGGATGTACAGTTTTTGAATTGGGTGCTTTTCCAGAGAGTACCAAGTGTGAAAATTTCATCCACTTTACAATAGAATACAAATTTTATTAACACTCCCCAAAGGGGCTTTTCGGCGTTAATCATCTAAAAAATTGTTATAATATGTGAGATTATAAGAGAAATTGCAACAGGATTATGATAATGTAAAATAAAAATACAATACAATCGCTATAAAAATAATACAATAAAAACTTTAAACATCTTCTGCAGGAGGATGTTTGCATTGTTGAAAAGGGAAGTTGAGTTATTTGGTAATTTGTTCCTGAGTAGTAGTAGCAGAAGTCACGATTCATAACAAAATGAATCAGTTAAAATAGAGTCCAATGGTCATAAGTGACTTAGCTTGTTGAGGGCCCCAGGTGGAAATCTTATTAAGATCTTGTAAGATCTTACAAGATCTTGTAAGAATCTTGTAAGAATGAAAATAACACTAAGATCTTAATAAGATCTTGTTAAGATTTCATATCGTAATAAGATCTTACAACACTTCTTAATAAAATCTTAATACAAACTATACAATCTTCAGCATTTTAAGATCTTATAAGATCTTAAAAGATCTTACTAAATTCTTGTAAGATACTTGTAAGAATCTTGATAAAATCCTCAACCTAACAATCAATAAGATCTTAAACAGCTATTAATAAGATCTTATCCATTTCTTAATATTTTCTTATTAAGATCTTATCAAAATTTGTGACAAGATCTTATTAGCAATCTTGTTAAGATCTTAAGAATTAACTTAAGATCATACTATAAATTAAAAATAAGATCTTAAACATATTTTGATAAGATCTTACCTATTTCCTAATGTTTTCTTAATAAGATCTTAATTGAAATTTGTACCAAGATCTTACAACCATTCTGATTAAGATCTTACCACCTTACAATTATCTTTGTAAGATCTTAGCATAAATAAAGAATAAGATTTTTTGAAAACAGTTCTTATGAAGATCTTGTAAAACAAAAACGAAAAACTTCTTCTTTGGTTCAATTATTTATTAAGATCACATAATATCTTACAAGAATCTTGACAGGATCTAAGAATAAGCATGCCAGCAAGACTCTCATACTGACTGTGATAATCTCTTTACTTTCTTTGAAATTTAGTTGTTTGTTGTGACATCTTGTACATCTTAATACTGTTTCCTTCAGTGTTCTAAGTTGATAAACGCTATGTAGACATGTGTGTTTCTAAACAAAGGCTTAAAAGATATGACTGTTAAGACTTGCAGTTTGCAGTCTACAGATTGTGTTTGCATAAAAAAAAACTAAATGCACAGTCCTACACTGAAACTCATTTGTGAAAACATTATTACTTACAAACCTGCATTAATGAATCTCAACTCCATTTAATGCCAGAAAGAACAAAAATGCTTTAAATCATAATTTCTACGATTTTCATGCACAATGCTTGCTTTTAAAATGAGCAAGAAAACGTGGAAAAACGTGGAATCACAGCAACACCGGCAGCCATCTTGGATTTCATTCAGTCTGGGAAGACTGGGCACCATTTTGGTCAGCAGATATGCCACTGCAGGCTCGGAGAAAAGACCGTTTCATGTTAGATTTTAGGCGGGATTCAAGTATACAGCACATATTTCCTCTGGATTTTGCCTCTGTTAGCTAAAAAAATGATGATGGCTTCAAGCAGCAAACTGTGGACAACCACTGTTTAGAAAGAGGTAAGTTTCGTTACGAATTATTTTGTGAAAGACTGCTTGAAAATGTGTGATCGTCCACGCGAATTACAGACATTTACTGTACATATGCATGCTGCTTCTTGAAGATTGTTGAGGTGGTCATTCCCTATTTAGTTTTTATATGAAGCCTTTGCAAACGTTTTTACGGAGTAATTTGTAGCTGGGTTGATATCATGACAGAGTTGGTATAAGCTGAAGACTTGAGTGATCGATCTTGATTTGGCGTGAAGATCAGTTTATGATCTTCGTGGAGTGTATGACTCATTTTACTCACATCAGGAATTGAACTAACAAGATTGTTATGGGTGAGAAGCTCATTGCAACATTGTCTAAATTAAAGTTAATGGCAGCTTAATGGTCACTGTGATCACTTAGAAGAACTGATTTAAAGTGCACAATTTTCTGTTTTACTGTAGATTTTCAACTCCTATCTCCATTTTGTTGTCAAGGTTGAGACTCAAGACTGCAACTTCAGAGTCAAGTCAACAAATCCTGCTCAATAAAGTCACTTATAATTATGACTGCTGGAATCTATTTTAACTGATTTAATTTTGTTGTGAATTGTGACTTCTGCTAATTCTACTCAGGAACAATAATACTAAATAAAATTTTGTAACTTACATAATGGCAGTATTTGATCAGTACTTGATATCATAGTTGAAAACAGCAAGCAATAACTTATAAAGGGAACACTAAGTAACAATCCTTTTGCTCAATGCAATCATTTTTTCTTATAAATTAAGCTTTTATGAACTTGTCAAACCTACATTAGGAATAGTAATATTTAGCACATTGTAAATGGTGCAGCCTACACTCTGGAGTTTGTAAGCATAAAAGAAATGTAAATGGGCAATTGGCTTAGAGAAATCCTCACAAAATAACTGAAAAGTGGCATTCTCGTGCGGTTCACACAATGATGATGTAATCCTGCTCTTCAGTGGGTTGTGGCTTAATCCAGCTACATTCCATCCCCAACATTTGTAAAACAAATAATTATTGTTTTTAGTTGCTTCACTGAGTATCTCTTGTATATTGGTGCCATTCTTTTGGCTGAAAAGTTGAAAGGCTCTGCTCGCAAACAGTATAAACTCTCAATAGTTGTTGAAACGCTGCTCCCCTTTCCTCTTGGTCAATGTTGTTTGGGCAAATTGGCATGCAGGTCATCATTGCTTCCATTGTACTTTACTTAGGAGAAGGAGGAGGGAGGGAGACACTTCTAACAAACACTGTTTCAACATTTTGACGCCAATAGAAGGCTGCTGTCAGCATTTGCTCAGAGGCAAACAGTACATGATGATTTGACCAATGGAGGCATAATTATTGTTCTAATTGGTAGCTTTTTAGCAAGGAAATTGGCAAAAAAATTAGGAAAATAGCTTAAAAATGATATCTTGTTCTTTTGCTTTAAATTATTTTTCTTTTTTTCTCCACAGGGGCCATACAGGATAATTTCAAGCTTCCATGTTTTCTTGCTTTTACAGGCAACTGAAATGAGTTATTGGGGTTTTTTGTTTTATGTTTATTTTTTATTTATTTTTTAATACTAAAGAACATTATTGTACCAGTGGAAACCAAGCTCTTATTCATATGTACAATTGTTTTAAGGTTGCTTCTTTCTTGGGAAAATAATACTGGCAAATAATAATTCTCTGGATTAAAGCTGCCAGATTAATTAAGTCAAATAGATTATTATTAGTGCTTCATGAATTGATGCAAATAGAAAAAAAAAGTTACATGTAGAACTTTATCCTAGTCTAGAGAACATTTGTTGGTAAAGATTTGTTTCTGTCTCTCTTGTGGATTACAATAATAATTATAGTGCTGTTGATCTTGTGAGCATGCATCACAAGAACTTGAATATATGCCTTGTAAAACAGCTGTATATAGCATTGTAGTCAATGAAAGTTTCCATCATGTTAACTTGTGAAGATTGTTGTGATAAATTTATTTCACAATAGCCAAGATTTAGCAATAAAAAGGTTATCACACATGATTTTTCTTGTTGGTTATGGTTTAACAATGGCCCATCCTTTGAATCTGCGTGCTAAGAGCATATCCACCTCAAGTCAGTTTCTAGGTACATATAGATTTTGTATTGTAAGCAAGCTGTGATCAAACTCTCAGGAACACATGATTCTAGTTTAATTTTGAATGAACCAGTGTAGGTCATTGCCAGAAATGTCAGGGCAATCCAAAAGAAAATTTAAGTATACACTTCCGGTTTTTCCCTATTTTGCAGCTTGCTTGAAAAGCAAAATCAAATCTTGGCCCTTCAATTTATCCTGGTAATGGATCTCCCAAGACTTTCTACATTTTTAATTGACAATATCTTAGAAAAACATTTGAAGAGATCTTGTCAAAATCTTGTAAGATATTGGAAAGAATCTTGTAAGATCTTGGTAAGAATCTTATGAAATCTTGTAAGATCTTGGTAAGAATCTTATAAAGTCTTGTAAGAATCTTATGAAATCTTGTAAGATCTTGGTAAGAATCTTATGAAATCTTGTAAGATCTTGGCAAGAATCTTATGACATCTTATAAGATCTTGGTAAGAATCTTATGAAATCTTGTAAGATCTAAGTAAGAATGTTTTAAGATCTTGTTAGAATCTTACAAGATCTTGTAAGAATCTTGTAAGATCTTGTAAGAATCTTGTGACAAGATCTTGTAAGATTCTTGTAAGATTCTTAAATAAGATTCTTAATAAGAATCTTGATAAGAAACTTAATAAGATCTTACTAAGATCTTAATAAGATTTCCACCTGGGGCAAGATTTCCGCACAGCCCCATACATTAATTATGCATACAGTCTTTGTTGAAAGGAAACAATGGAGATAACAATAGTGCGCCGTTGGGATTACTTCGCTTTGTTCCTCTTAGTTTTATATTTTATTTCTAAGTCTATATGGGCTTTGCCGAAATCTTCAAATTTTAGGGAAAAAATACGGAAAATCTAAACAAAATTTGACAATTTTAGCAATTTTTACGCATTTTAATTTGTCCTCGTTTTAAAAATGTTTAGAATTGAGTGAGATGTTTTCGCATGGCCGTAAAAATAAAGGCAGATTAACCAGTGGTTTTTGATCGCGACTGCCGTAAACTATCAAAAATAAAGTATTTCTTTACCTTTCTTTTTGTTTTACGTTCTATTTTTGCTGTTGTCATTCCTAAAATAAAGCCAGAGGTTCTTGCTAACATAGACGTGCGGGCTTCATGTGTTACGGTATCTGATATTTCGTCTTCCTCCGGCGTATCTCGAAGAGCGCGTAGAGCGCTAAGTTCTGGTGAACTTCGTAAAGGCTGGCATCTTACAATATATGCCAATATTGCTCGTCTTTAGGGCTTTCTTGCACCCAACAGGTGGACATTTCACGGACGGCGCGTTTAGATTGTGATCCTTGTACTATTCTGTTCACCATTCGTAATCCGCAAGGATATTGGGCGACTTTAAAAGGTGATTAAAGGCTTGGAACGATGGGCGAAGGTCAGTCAAATTACAGACGTAGTAGCATGGCATAGACGTAGGGGAAGCGATGGACGAAACAGCAAAGGACGCAAAAATAAGACGACGATTCGGAGCACAAGCAACAAATACACAATTTGAAGTGGGCCAAGACTCGTTAATGCTCTATAACTCACTATAACATGGTTGCATGGGGCTATGACTAGGAGAAATACACAAACCAAGACTGGCCAATCAAGGGGCGAAAATGCCGCATTTTCCCGTGAAAATTACAAGGCAAGTGCAACGCACAGGAAAAAAAATACCTCTGTATTGTTATGTAGATTTTTAAAGGCTTACAAAAAATAAAATATATTTGTTGAGGGGTAATTTCCAGCAAATCCCTCGTAGTCTAGTGGTAAAGCAGATGGACAGGGAATCCAACGCTAACAGTAAGGCTTCAGTTCAAGGCACAGTATGGTAGGTAGACCGAAAAAAAAAAAAAGAAAGAAAGACAAAGAAAAGCGTTAGGGGGCTGGGTTAGAGAAATAAAGAAAATGGGATTGGGAAAATGGAGAGAGAAGAGGAGAAAAAGTCTTGACACGACGAAACCCTCTTTTATTGACGCAGTAAGTATTATTTGCAATGTATATATGCAAAACACATGGGAATAGGTTATTGTCTTTTAAAACAATGAAGCGCATACATAATTAATACATCAGCATGCATAATTAATGTATGGGGCTGTGCGGAAATTTTTCCATCCGCAAGAGTATCAAAACCGAAAAGACGCAAAACCCGATCAAAAAAAGTTTTCCTAGTGCAAGGAACACTTCGCTTGTGTGCAAATTTAAAGGGAAGAAAAAGACACGTTCGCAAATCCTACACAGAGAAATCTTTGGACATCTTAAAATAATTTTTTTAATAACTTGTATCGATTTGTCTGTTCGAACAATAACCACAATTTCTAATCTATAATGCCTGGCAAGAGCTTGTACAGTACCTTTCCCGTTAATCAGATTATCCTGTAAATGTTCATGGATGTGAAAGTGTTGTTTTGCCGGATGGTGTGTCATACTAATGTACGGAGTTCCACCGCAAACTCAGACTGATTTGTCTGAAAAACGAGAAGAAACATTCTATAGCGTTTTCGCTGTTTGACTGACAATAAGATATAAATTAATTCAAATTAAAAAAAAAAATAGCCAAAGCTAGCATTTCTTAAAAGGTGACAATTAACCAATAAATTTAACAGTATGAACATCCTATTTTTTTTTAAAAAAAAAGCCCCATCCGCCGTCCGCCATCCGCCATTCTCCGTCCGCATTCGCTTGTCCGTGTCCTCGTTTTACAGAGTCCCTAGCCAAGAAGACATAAGTTATCACAGAAGAGCATTTCGGTAGACAACCACAATTTTTAATATTCAATCTTAACGTAAACACGACTAACATGATCCTGCAATGTACATCGTCCGCGTAATTGTTCCGGGGGTAGGCGTCATAACATTCATAGTGTAGGAGAGCGGCCCTCAAAATTCCACTCCTGGACTTACGATGAAATGAAACAATCCATATTCACTTTTAGAACAGCACACATGTCCAATACACTCGACCTGAGTCGGGTTGTCTTCGCTCACGGGCGGATTGAGTCCGATCACGACCGGAACCGGAAATGGGTGCAAGGCGCTTGATCAGTTTGGGTGTATTGGACAACCCTCCACACATGTCCAATACACTCGACCTGAGTCGGGTTGTCTTCGCTCGCGGGCGGATTGAGTCCGATCGCGACCGGAACAGGAAATGGGTGCAAGGTGCTTGATCAGTGGTACCGGAAGTAAGGGGTCAACGGGAGCGAAGGGGGTTGAAAAGTTGGCAAACAAACTCGATCGGATCCGATGGAGACGGTTCGTCCTGGCAAGAGTCAATCGGACTCCCCGGAAGTCAGTTCGCGCAAGACATAGAAAATATCTCTCAGCCATGAGGCGAAACAAGCGCGCTTCTCATGGAATATACCTCTTATAAGACCTTCCTCGTCGTCTAAATCGTCTCCCATTAATTCCGCCATTTTTAACTGACTGTCTCTGCCGTTTCTTTTCACTTCGGCCGTGTTAAAACTCTTGCAGTTGTGCCGTGAGTTGGCGCGGTTGTGCCGTGAGTTGGCGTGGTTGTGCCGTGAGTTAGCGCGGTTGTGCCGTGAGTTGGCGCGGTTGTGCCGTGAGTTGGCGTGGTTGTGCCATGAGTTGGCGCGGTTGTGCCTTGAGTGATGTGGTTGTGCCGTGCCTTTGTGTATGGCCGTGACACTTGTGGGCCACCGTACCAAACTGAAAATAAAAAGGAAATGCAACCGTGGATCTGATACTCTGTATATTTTTAACATGGTTCGCCATGTAATCGCTGAAGGTTAGTCTTGTCTATCCTCACTCACCTTTTTGCAACAGCTGCATCATATTTTAGATTCTTTGTTCAAAAAAATTGATGAGCATTTGAATTTGGGTCCATCTGGAGTCGTTACCATACCATTACTTCGAGTAGTAATCAACTGACTTGACGTTGGATGAACATTCTAATTTAAGATTAATTTGTAATTTTCCGTGTTAATAAAATGCGCGCGCAGAATGCAAAAACTTAATTGCCCGTTCACTTCCAAAGCGGGCAACATTCTGGAACACAAGCGTAAAATCACTGATGTTTGGTTTAATTAACAGAGTTGATAAGGTCATTTGGCCATTGTGAGGAGATTCGATTAGTGACGTTTCAAGCATTAGTCCTTCGTCTATGGGTTGTATATGGTTTATATATCAGCTGTGGAGCTATGCAACTGATAGAAGTATGGTAACGTAAAAAAAAAGACTTAAATAAGTCGAATAAAAGGCGTTCGTTGATTCCGATTCCGAGAGTGCCGATTCTAAAGAAATATTTTCGTTGTAAGTATTTTCGGCCTTTCTTGTTGAATAGCAAGTAAAACAACAACAACAACAACAACAACAAAAGAAAAACAAACCAAAACAAAAAACAAAACGGCCTATCAAAACGTGGTCTTCATTGTAACATCAAGGTGAATGAACAGTACACTAACGGACCACATCAAACAGTTCCCAGGTAAATTTCTGAAAAAATCAACAAGTCCCATGGCGTTTGAGGAAATACTATAGAAAAACGTTATTCAGGATTAAAGTTCCCGCGGCCATAATCCTTCCCCGGTCTACGCCATCGTGACGCCATCGTGAAAATAGCCCTTTGGATTGATAAAATTCTGCAATATTGCGTTCATAAAGTTTGGATTTGTTCATTTCCAAGTTAGCTATTTTGAGACGTATTACGAGGAACAAGTTTCCCTAACTTCTGGCCCGCCGTAATTCTTATTATCATTTAATGAATGCAAGAATTACGAGAAAAAAAAAAGAAGAGGAAGAAAAAGAAGAACTGGAAACGAAAACGTGAGATGTTGCTGCATGATAGTGTTTCAGCTTTACACTTAAATTCGTTCCTAACATAATTATTACGTTCTATTGTGGTACGGCATGTTTTCTCCTTCTCTTAACTGGTCTGAAATACTAAAAGAAGCTAATTTTATTGCAGGGGTTTGTCTGGAAATGGTTTAAGCAATCTTTCTTCAGGAATCTTTTCCACGTTAAGGGATCTAGGGTTTATGTAAGTGTGCCACCATTAATTTGCTTAGTAGCTTTTCTGTCTTTTTCTTATTCTTCTCGTTAAGTCTACATCTGACGATTTCAACAATGTACAAAGGATTTTCACGCCCGAGTAAAACGTATTCGTCATTATCTTTTTCTTTATTGCATCTAAGCAGTAAAGCGACGGATTCGGAAGTACTTTGTTGTATCCCAAGTAAGCTATTTTGAGGCGTATTAATTACGAGAAACAAATTTCCCTAACTTCTACCACCCCGTCTCGGCCTTGGTCTTAGTTAAGAAGACTTCAGGAAAACCAAACGCAGTCAGACTTATTAGCAGACTAAAAAGAAAAAAAAAATAACATGTTGAAACTAGCAAGCAAAGCAGTTGGCTAATTGAGTTGTAAAGTGGAGTTTATATCGATATGCCTCCAAATGAATCGGGAGTTAAATGTAAACATGATATGTCGAACAAAGAACTCGAACTGCTATGGCAAAAAAATAAAAAAAAAATACAGAGAACAATATGACGGGTATCCCTTACGAAGAGAAGCTTAATGAAACGTACTCGAACACATAATTTGTCGGTAACAATGCAAGATGATATAGTATTATTCCGTCTGTTTATAACATTCAAAAACATGCTATAAAGATTGGCTGTGACAGTATAACACCGCAAATCTTAGGCTGGTTGTCAGATTGTCTAGTTTCATTAACATAGGGGGACTTTTGGTGCCTTATTTTTTACTTTTCTTTTCTCTTTCTCAGCCGACAAAAAAAAACCTGCGAATACGTCGGTTAAATATATAATCTAATATCAGAAAAAATTGGATAAAATATCGTGCAACTAGAAGGTAAATGCGAGTAAATATGAATGGCTTATATTAAACATGGCTAAATTAAATATGGTTTCCTTTTAAGCGTGCCAAAACATCCAATAGTACAATTCGTTATTCAGTAACGAGAGCCTCAAAACTATAGCAACTACAATAAGCTATTTATTTTCTCTCCTAACAGCTTAGTGAAACGTACTCGAACACAACATATTAGTTGTCGGTAGCAATGCAGATAATATAGTATTATTCAGTCTTTTTAAAAACCCAAAGGCATGTTATGATAATTGGCTGTGACAGTAAAACACCGTAAATGGTAGGCTGGTTGTCAGATTGTCCCGGTTTCGACGTTAGGTGCCTTATTTTTCAATTGTTTTTCTCTTTCTCAGCCGACAAAAAAAAAATGTCGGAATTTGTTTTCGGTGTACAAAAGATTTTAAAATAGAGTGCCCCAACCCTGTTATGAATTGAAATAACTAACATAATCCCGTCATATTTCCGTAAAATATTTATTACCTATATTAACCCTTAAGCAATATAATTTCCCTTCCATTTACAGATACCTAGACAAGAATAAAATTGAACACCTATCGGGAGATATATTTTCAAACCTAAAAGAGTTGGAGTATCTGTAAGTGTTATTTACTATCTTGGTTGTTGATATTTATTTTTCTTTCAGCAGTGATTTAACATGATACCCTTGCACTGCACCCTGGGTCCAATAATTGTAGTGCATTAAAATAGCGTCTATCATAATGTCATTTCCAGTAGGAGAAGCTCATTGAGATTCAAGGCACCCCAAAGAGACCAATGTTAAAGATATTTTTTTCGTGAAATTTTCAAAGTTTAAGTGTTTCACGCAATAATAAGAGTTAAATCCAATGTACAAGGGATTTTCACGCCCGAGTAAAACGTATGCGTCATTATCTTTTTCTTTATTGCATCTAAGCAGTAAAGAGACTAATTCGGAAGTACTTTGTTCTATCCCAAGTGATCTATTTTGAGGCGTATTAGCATCTATCATAATTTCATTTCCAGTAGGAGAAGTTCATTGAGATTCCAGGCACCCCAAAGAAACCAATGTTAAAGAAATTTTTTTCGTGTAATTTTCAAAGTTTAAGGAGTTAAATTCATCTGCGAAATAATGCATTTTTATACCCTTTTTAACCTTCTATTTTACGAAATTAAAAAAAAAAATCCAGTCATTTTTATCTGCCACCGATATGATAGTAGCTGTTCCCAGACCTGTTATAAATCTTCAAATGCTATGATTGTTCATATGGCAGGGGGGGTCGATCATGCAAGTTTTTGTTGCATAATCCCCATTAAACCAGCTGTGATTTTACTTCGATAATCACCTTTGAGCGATAAAGTGGACAAAGAGGAGAAAACGTAGGCAAAATTTGTCGTCATTTGCTCCGATACTTCGTAGAAATTCCTACCAAAGCAGGAAAATCTGTATAGATTCTATTTTCTGCGGCCAAGAAGGAAGATTCACGATGGTCACTAAAAGGACTATAGCTACTGGCAGTCTCATTAGCAGTTTAACCCTCGGACGTACATGCAAACTCATATCCTCACCGTGGTACAAGAGGTGGGTGGCTGGAACTCCCCACCCCTTAGCGTTTTCGGTACCGTTACGATACGATACGATATATTTCGTTATTTTATTACGATACGCTACGATGTATTCTTTAATAGATAGCCTGTTATCTTGTCTACAAGAAGATGTTAATATTTTTGAATACATATACAAGTGGCGCTGCTTGGGGCCAGTAAAGTCATCCAACGCGGCGGACTCTTTTTGTCTGATTTTTATCTTTTTTCTACTATAACTTTCGTTTTCTGCCAGAAAATTGAAAGTTTTACCCAGAAAATACACTTTTCGAAGACAGCTTAGCATGCAAAAGATGGCTTAATACATCCTTGAGTTGCTTTACAACTACTTCTGGCTCAGAATATGGCTCTGACAGCTTATAATATCACATTTTAATGCATTAAAACCACACTTTACTTGTTCTTTAATATATCCTGTATCTATGAGCCGATTACCACCAAATTCGCAGTAAATGCGTCTCAGACACAAACAAAAACTCTCTAGATAAAATAAAACAAAAAGAAAAAAAACAGGTGGAAGGAGTTAGCATCCACAATCACCCCCCCCCCCCCCCCTCCTTCTCCCCCGCCCACCCCGTTTTAAGTCCGACGGTTAACTGGAAAACTGGTGGGGAAGAATAAATTTAAAGAAAGGTGCAAAGTCTAAATAACATACCCGGACGCTTACATGATTCCGTGAAGAATTTCTTGTTGAGAAAGTATGCTCTCGATCTTCAATATGATATATTGGTTTGACTCGACGTTTCCACGTGGTCCGTTCTATTGAAGACCCTTTATTGAGTTACGTTTTAATAGACGTAACTCGGTTATATTTATGGCCTGGACCTGATTAAAAAAATGTCAGTAGGGCTTTTAAAAGCGCCGTGTAACAAACAAAGTATCTTGAATCCCTGCTGCTTCCTGGCCGTGAACGTTTGTGCAATAAAGTGTTAAACTCGCCGACAGATTTGATCGTTAAGGAAACATAAATATGTCGGTAGTCCATTACTTAAGATGCAGTTATCTTGGTAACGGACACCAATGTACAGCATGTTTTCGCGCTTCCAGGTTTAAATGAATTAAGAGCTACTGACCGTAAATATCAAAAATTCCACGACAGGGAGGAAATTTCAGATTTTATTTTATTTCACTTGAATGTTCCCTTTGGTGAACTATTTTCAAAAATCACAATTAAAAGTTCCACCACTCTTTCGTTTTTCTAAAATTTAGAAAAGTTGAATTTACGGCTACACGCCTGATTCAGCCCCCCCCCCCCCCCCCCGGAAATACGAGAAAATCGTTTATCTTTAGCAGCATCGCACACAGCAACGACAACTACTCCCGTTTTTCTGTTTCAGATGCAAGTAAATCTTTCTATTATCTCTCGTTTAGTGTAAAAATGAAGTCGCAGTTCGTATTTTTAATGTGCTAATTCACTAGTTGAAGACAGCAACCTTCAAGGGTTAGATTTCGAATTGAAATTAGGGCCGATTTCAGAGGCCTATATCTGTCCCGGCATATGTTTTCTGGAGCAAAACTATAGCTGCGGTCTAACCTTAATCCTCCCTCTTCACGCCCTCGAATTCCTTTTTTTGGCCCGCTAAAAGCGAAGCATCCAGAATAAAAAGTGTGCAGGGTATTTTGATTACTTCGGTGGCTCGTTGTCACGATTACCGTCACGCAAATCACATAACTAAAACAATCCATTCATCTAAAGTAAACGTTTTTTTTGTTCTCAACGACAAATCTTGAAGACAGGTCCTTTACAATACCACGTCATTATATCAAATTTTAAAAGAAACAAGAAGCTGTTTCCAGCTTATACTCGGGTCATATTTGACTGTGTGGTGCGTAAAGCCTACAATCTTTTAACAGTGATAACCTCCAGCATCGCCAATTCCCCCAAATAGATAGCCTGCTAGCAAGCTCTCTTGGGGGATGATCCTCTTTCTCCCTACCGCCCCCACCCCCCAAGACAGCTTACTCGCAGGCTACCAAATAGATAGATACAGTGAGGCAATAAGAAACCACCAGATAGAATTGCATTTCTTGCAGTCCAGGAGCAGTCATAATGAAATACAGGGGAAAACGACATTTGCCATACGAATGCTTTTTATAATCCCCGGGCTTTAATCCTTACGTTTTCACCTTTCGTTTAGAGACAGAAACCATTTGTATGGTCCTAATATGTATGTGACGCCGGGTCAATGACGGATCGTAATTTTTGGTATGATCTAGACCGGGGGGGGGGGGGGGGGGAGGGGGGTTACTCCCTTATGTGACCTTAACGGGGACGTGAGGCCCGATAGGGTATGGTTTTCGGGGTGTCTTGTCTTGAACGGGGTATCTATTTCATCACTTCCTGTCTTAAACAGGGTATCCCTCAGGATTTCATGCCTCGCATGCCTCGCATGTCTGGCTCGCATATTGTAAACACTCCTCACAATTGCACGGCCCGAAAACAAAGAACGCGACCGAGAATTTAAAGATTTTGATAACACGACAGAAAACCTAACTCGTACTAGCCAAGTACAAAAAACGAGACCGAGAACAATAATTCGTGGCCCGAAGTCTTATCTCTCGGCCCATCGCGACCTCAAAAAGAAAAAAAAAATTGATAATGTTACCGAAACCTGAACTCGGTCCGCCTTAAGGCCCGTTTACACTGGCGATTTTTGTGGTGATTCCAAATCGCCCGTGTAAACTAGCGGCGATTTTGTGGCGAGTCTACGACCTTTTTTCAGCGGCTAGCACGGAGCGCATGCGATGTTAACACTAAGCATTGTTGCAAATAAAAATATAACATGGAAATGGACGTAGAGACTGCTCAAATGGCTGCGGCGTGCTTAGGAATTGGTACAGTTATTCTTTGTCGCCGCCGAAAAAAAAAAACGTCGACAGCGAAAAATCTAGGTTAAGCCGTGGATTTCGACCGAGGGAAACAGACGGTGCATTTCATCGTTTACTTAAAGATCTAGAAGGAGACCCCGAACACTATAGCAATTATCTGCGTTTAGACTTTGCAGCATTTGAAGGGCTCGTGCAAAGTGTGTACCCCTTTTTGAAAAAGAGAAACACGAAAATGAGAAATGTTCGCCATGTTTGTGACAAACTATCCTCGGGGGTACACCAAACCAGGTTTTTGTTATTCTCAAACTGAAAAAATCGCCAGTAAATCGCCTCAAAATTGGAGCATGTTCGAAATCGCGGCGATTTTGTGGCGACAAATCGCGACGAAATTTCCATGAAATCGCCGCTAGTTTACACGAGCGATTTGGGATCGCCACAAAAATCGCCCGTGTAAACGGGCCTTTTCGGGCCGAGTAATAAATACAGGCATTAGCAACCGATTTTAAGCGCCTATCATAATAGTTGATGACGCACTATACAAACTTCCTGTCAAATCTCATCAAATTAACTATTATACTCTTGCTATCTACATTACAAAAACATTTCAAAAGATAAATGGCTCACCTTCAAGACATCTACTAGCTTTCTGTGTCGATTTATAGAGTTGAAACACAACAACAACGTGTTTACATACCGCACAGGTATTTGGCACGGGTTAATTAAATTTATCCGAAAATACAAAAAGAGCTTTGTACCCTACGTGCTGTTATTGGTATTTATTTTATCTAGTAAATGACAGAGGGGTTATCTCACTTTCTAAACTGTTTCACTGAAAGCTTATTTAATAAAGCGACAAGATTAGTTGCATTTCTACTAAAGAATATACCATCCACAATCGAATCCTGAAGGTACTTATAATTATAAAACAGGAATACTCTGACTGACTGTCTCACCACTAAACAGGAACGTATTCGTTTCCTTTGGTCAATTTTATGACTCTTGAATCCCATTCAACACTGCTGAAAATCCGTTAGTTATGCTTATCTGCAGGTTAAATCAGCCCATGGCACAGTCGTTTTCATTTGATGCCGGTTGTGATTAGCGTGACACAAAGATCACTTCCGGTAGCGCGGGGGAATAAAACCAAACTGAGCTAAGTTTCCTTCCACCAGTAAACTAAGCCCTAGCTGTAAAACAGTTTATGAGTTTAAAAATCCACGTATCTGTTATAGATCTTTCATTTTGATCTTTTGTTCTCTTTTTTTCTCTTTCTCCTCCTTTAATTACGGGATCAGTAAACGGAAGTAAAGGGAACTGAGGTGGAAGGGGGTGAATATAAGCGGGTGTTTCTTCTTATTGACCCTTATTTATGGGAGCATTTTGGGTTTCTTTCCGAGTTTCATATTAGGAGTCTTCAGTTCGAGGTTCTCTGATACGTAACTGAAGCTATTCAAGTCAGTTCCATGCCTATGCGCAGATGCCGCCCTGGTCATTTTCTATGGTTGTTCAAGCAAGGCCGTGATAGGATCTCTCGTCGCGCCGTGGTATTTGTAGTCTCGCAGCCGTTCTGTGTCTCGTCTATTTGTTTCTCCTTGAAATGCCTGGATGTCGTCATCCAGAGGATAAATCGTTCCGCGGTTTTTTTGTCGCCAGCAGGACGCGAAAAGAAAGAACTGATTTGCTGCGCTGTGAGAAATTCCGAAGTTTTAAAGAGAAGTTCCCATTTGGAACACCGAACGCCTTATATCCTTAGCTACCGTTTTAAAATATTTGCGGTCTTGAAAATTATCAATACATAAATACCCACCACCAACACCCCCCACTTCCCGTTCCGACCGCCTCCTTCTCAGTTTAAATGGAGACTGAGGGCAAGTTTTAAGGTTTCCATTTAATCAGGAATTGGAGACCATCACAAGAACTAGTCAGTTTAAAACAGATGCTCGAAATTACTAAGAACGTTGTTCAAAAGTTGCTCCAAAATCTTGTATGATTTTTTTTTCTTTTTTTTCTTTAAAACCTTTAAAAGGTCCGTTAATGTTGTTAATGTTAGTAAACTTTAAGAAAGTTGCTAAGTACTCAACTAAACAAAGGTTTTTTTATTTCACTGCTCCTTGGCTACTGAGCGGTTCATGACTTGCTAAGACGAGATACATTTTCTCATTCAAGATTAATTGTAATTGCCCGAATATACCCAGAAGCTTAAGACAATCCCCATCCTCACCAAGAGAAATGTTACTCAATTTTTTGCCCTAAATTCTCCCATAACAAAAGACCAAACAAAAGCCAATGAAATAACAAATGACACCCGCCAATTTTCGAATAGCAATTAAAAAAAAAACAGTGCCCCACCACGACACAGAAAGCTAGTAGATGTCTTGAAGATGAGCCATTTATCTTTTGAAATATTTTTGTAATGTAGATAGCAAGAGTATAATAGTTAATTTGATGAGATTTGACAGGAAGTTTGTATAGTGCGTCATCAACTGTTATGACATGCGCTTAAAATATGTCGGCAAAATTTGTCACGTAGATCGAGTCCCACGGTGGATAGGTTTCTAATATTTATTTCTTTTTAAATTTGAAATAATCATGTGGTATTGTAAAGGACCTGAAATATTAAATACCTGCCTTCAAGATTTGTCGTTGAGAACAAAAAAAAAAAACAACGTTTACTTTAGATGAATGGATTGTTTTAGCTTTGTGATTTGCGTTACGGTAATCGTGACAACGAGCCATCGAACTAATCAAAATACCCTACACACTTTTTATTCTGGATGCTTCGCTTTTAGCGGGCCAAAAAAGGCACTTCGAGGGCGTGAAAAGGAAGGATTAAGGTTAGACCTCAGCTATAGTTTTGCTCCAGAAAACATATGCCGGAACAGATATAGGCCTCTGAAATCGGCCCTAATTTCAATTCGAAATCTGACCCTTGAAGGTCGCTGTCTTCAACTAGTGAATTAGCACATTAAAAATACGACTTGCGACTTCATTGTTACACTAAACGAGAGATAATAGAAAGATTTACTTGCATCCGAGACAGAAAAACGGGAGTAGTTATCGTTCTTGTGTGCGAGGCTTCTAAAGATGCACAATTTTCCCGTTTTTCCGGTAAGCCGAATCGGGCGTGTAGCCGTAAATTCAACTTTTCTAATTTTTAGAAAAACGAAAGAGTGGTGGAACTTTTAATTGCGATTTTTTAAAATAGTTCACCAAAGGGAAAATTTAGGTAAAATAAAATGAAACCTGAAATTTCCCCTCTGTCGTGGGATTTTTGATATTTATAGTCAGTAGCTCTTAATGCTTGAAACTTCACATATGCCGAGAGAAGCATGTGATTTTTGTTTTGCAGCTAAGCACAATTCCAAATAATGAAATGTTTAGCGCAAAATTCGGCATCTATCCAGAAGTAGACTGACAGAGCACCTGATCTTTTTATATGGATGTCATTCACACCTTCCTTTCGTACAGCGTTTTGAAATAGGAAAAATATTTTCCTTTCTTTCCGTTTAACGAGCCTTTGACACCAAATATTTAAGAATAATTTAAATTCCCATGCGTTCCTTAAGACAGGAAACGTAAAGGTGTTGGCGAACACATAGTGTGTTCACTGTCTTTTATGAGAAATTTGACTAAGCCTTGTGCCAACTAACTAACTTTAGAGTTCTAATTTGACAAATTTTGATGTTAGCGCTTGTTTTATGAAGCTGCAGGTGTTATCTTTACTCGTAGGTTATTTAATCCCATCGGACCGGGAGGACTCATCCAAATCTTTTTATCCTAATCCAAAATTTAAAGAAATTAATTGTCTATTTTGAGATCGTTTAAATGATCTAGTTTGCAACCTTGTGCCACAAAATTTGACTACTATTTTACCAGGTAACTTAGCTGTACTGAGAACTGTAGCCCATCATTAATCATTTTCTTTCCAAATCTATGCTCAGGTTAATAAAATCAAGAAAAACAGAACGAAAACAGGACTTGCTATATTCTTGATCGAGATATTAGGCTTTGTTTTTCAGTCTTAAATGTCTATGTGTCCTCCGTTTGTAGAGCTGTAAAATTAAATCTGCGTGGTTTGTATTGCAAAATGTCAACCATCAGTTAAAAAATGGTTGGAAAATGGTTTTCTGTGGGTAACCTGATAGCGTAATTCGTATTGTCGTTTAATGAACGCAAGAATTACAAAAAAAAAGAACTAGAACAAGAACTAGAACTGGAAACGATAACGTCTGATGTTGCTGCACGATGATGAGCTTGTCCCACATGGCTAAAATACTTCCTCGCGTTTCCAGGATAAATTTGTATTTCGCGAGTAGCGTGAAATACAAAGTCGTTCTAAATATTGAAAACTTCCTTTTCAGACCGAGGTTAGAACTGAAATTTTCCTGCAAAGTATTTACTTGAGGCCTCCTCAATCTATTTATGATTACAGAGTTTTAATAAAAATTTCTTTGTTCGTACGCGAAACAAGCTTTCGGACCAGCCAATTTTGCTTCCAGCTTTAATTTTCGTGTCGGCGGGCCGCCGACAGCCAGAACAAATTTTCTTAAATTTTTAAAAATTCCGGCGGGATTTCGAAACACAAATGACACCATGTTTGTTGAGACGATAATACCTACCAACAAACCAAAATGCAATGAAATCTTTATTTTAAGCGTGACCGAAAATTTTGATTTTGCTTAATGTTAATAGACATTCGCTCTTAAAGCAGTCTTTTTCTCTGGTTTCAACTGAATTAACGTATCTCCCTGCGAAAGTAGTTTAGTCGTTTCCAAAGCAAAGCAAACTCGAAATCGAAAAGACACTCGAGAGAGTTCTTTTCCGCCTCGGCCATATTTTCATCTTTGATAAACGGTTAACCGGATGTCGTTTTGGTCTATGAGTTTGATTCAGAGACGATTGACCAATGGTAATACATCATTGCCTCCCGTTCGATAAAATGTCTGGGCTCAGCGGCAGGCGTTTCCTTTCCTTCCCCGCCCCAATGCCCTCGCGCGCTTGCCCCGCTTGGCTTGAAGGAAATGGAAACGACTGCTACGCAGGCTATCTTGTCATTGGTCGGATGGCTTCGGTGTGTTTCCCCGAAATACTACTGACGCCTTTTTAGGTATTCCTTTTGGCCGTCAAGTTAAAGTTTACCCGCGTATCATAAAAGGGAGACTGTCTCCAAGGGTCCATTTTCCGTCTTTTGAGCCAGTTGCCATTAAAAGGTCTGTTTGATATAACTCAGCACATGTTTGTTCATATTCAACCGGATTTGGTCAATATTCATATATTGTAAGCCTGGTTCAATCGATGGCGACATTGGACCATGCCATAACCACGTGACCCAAATCAGGAAATGGAGCAAATTTCATAGTAATGTGTCTTTTTTCAAGAGTTTCATGTATTATACAGTTTCATTAGCAGGACTTTGTGATTGGAGAATTTTGCAAAGCTAGTCTGCCGTGTTTAAGGTTTTTATTCCAACAAGAGTGAAAAAGGTAGCAGAATTTGAAACACAACCTTGATCATTGGCAATCATTGTTTGTATGAAATAACGCTGTTCTTGTCTTTAACTGCATCATCAGGTGACGCAGAGTAAAATATCAGTACTGTTGTTGCCCCACATTGTTTCGTGCTCTACTACTTCAGTGTATTTTTTGCAATTTATTAGCTGTGTAGGTATTGGTATGTTCTGTAAGGGACGTACTAAAGGGACTTCCAATCAAAGAATAAGGAAGACGCTATTCTTATGCAACAACGGCATAAAGAGAAATGTAAATTTACCTCTGCAAATAAAAAAAATTACGCATAGATGTAGTGCATAATTACGACTATAGAAAACTTAGATGAGATACCACAGGAAGACGTATACCACATATACTCCTCCTAATTCAAACACGCAACAAAGGGAAAACTGTTGTAACAAGTCAGAAATTGCACCCAGATCTGTAAGGAAATTATGTTATCAGTTCGGAATTTCTGAAGTTCAAGCTCATAGGTCGTTTCGTGAGTAAATAAGTGGTGGCTAACAAACTTTTCGGGATCTGACGCCCAGTTTTTTTTTAAACAAATAGTAGAATCATCCGCTAGGCATAAACGGTTTTAATGAAAATGCGGGTAAAACAGAAGTCACTTACCTTATAATATCCAAAGTTAGAGCGCCGGGTTTAGAACTTGTGTTACAAATTAAATCTTGCTTTATAAAAGCACACAAACTGGAGCATAGTTATTATCGTGGCGAAATTTGCAGCTGTAAAATCCTGGGTTAATTCAATATGAATTTTAACGTCGCGACTCTATTTTCTACAACTTCAAGTAGATTATAAAACCAACGTGCTGGCGCTCCGACTCTATCTCTCGACAAAGCTATTGAAATTGCAAGAACCAATGAACTGTCGATAGCACAACTGAAATCAATGAAGTCAAGCAGTGAAGTTGTTCATGGCATAATCAAAGGGCAACAGTGCAAAAGGAATTCTTGGAAAACACCTTCCAAGGAATGAACCCAGCAGTCATGTGGCAAATGGGGCAACATTCATGCAAAGGATTCATGTCTAGCCATGGGGGGAACGTGGCCGAACACAATGGCCCATGATTTTTCATTATTGGTTATTGCAAATTGTTGGAAAATGTTTATAAACCTAATAAAAAGTCCCTTGTGTTGTCTTGTTTTTGTTTGTTTGCATTTTTCCAGTAACTTGGCAGATAATAAACTCGTGAACATTACCGCTGGTCTTTTCCGGAATCAATGGAAACTGGAATATTTGTGAGTAGCATCCTATGGTCTGTCATGTTTCTATTAGGATTGAGGTATAGCATGTCCATTGTTTTCATAGTTGAATTATGGATGTGTTTAGTTACGGCACTTTTTAGTCAATAACACGGAAACGAAACTCTGAACTTATTCTCCAATCCTTATTCCTAATCCTCCTTCGTCGTTGACTATATGTTAGCCGGGCTTGAACATCACTGATTGATTGACTGACTGATTTATTTTGGTTGGCTTCACACTAGACCTTGTAAGTATAATCTAAGTGCACTTAAAACCTACTTCGAGTGTGAAGAGGTAAAACCTGCCAACTTGAACTTTACTTAGTGACCATGGAAACGTTCGTAGTTCAAAGAAGCCGAAGTACGCCGCCAAGTATGGCCAACACCACACTTGAGAACATACTTGACCAATAGGAAAAGGGAAACCAACTGAAAGCCACGTGCTGCGGTGCCAGGACAGATAAACATTTTGCCGTGAACTAAAATCAATCCAAAGAATCAAAATGCATGGCTAGAGATACGCCTCGCAGTTTGAGGACTTCGTTTACCAAACCACACAAAACGTTGAACGTTGGACGAGTCACGCGGAAAAGCATTTTCCAAAGCGGATCCATGTCGCGGTTAGGTAAAAGCAGTCTAAACCAATTTTGTGGACGAGGCCATGCCCAAACCCTGTGGCGATTTCTTTGCCGAAAATCACGTTACTGAACCATTCTTGACGTACACAGAAGATGTCGCCTGTTCTTTTGTGTTGTCGCCAAGTACTCGTAAACAATAAAGTACCTATGCATTTCCTGTAATGTTAAGACTCTCTGAGTTAAAATTAAAGACAAAATAAAGAGTAAACAACATAAAACGTTTTTCCGTTGCAAAGGCTCCATGATTTTCCGTCGAGCAATCGCATTTCTGAATTTACCGCGAAAGATGATTGACAGCTTGTGCTTCAAGTGTATACTTTGTTACCAGGTGTGAAGCCAGGGTTTCTAAAGTACGACTTGAGATTCTCAAGTGCACTTGAATCAAGTGCTTACTTGAAACTAACTTAGCTTGTAGTGTGAAGCCAACAATTATTTGAATGATCGATTGATTGAACAGAAAAATTTAACACCATGTACGGGCATGGTTTTCGAGAAACTGAACGCTCGTTTGCAAAATAGAATGTTGAGCAATTAAGAATGAAAAAAATCGAGTCACAACTATAATTGTCGGCTAATAGCTACAACTAAATTTGTAACAAAAACTGTAGCGCTGCCCAATTTTAACAGTTTTTTATTCATTCATTCGTTCGTTCGTGCATTCATTCATTGATTTACATATTTATTTATTTATTTATTTATTTATTTATTTATTTATTTATTTATTTTTTTATTTATTGCATGTTTGCCTGTCTGCTTTTTCTTCTCAATAGGATTCTTCAAAATAACAGCATCCGCTTTATACCAGAGAAAGCTTTTGTTGACCTCAGAAGACTTGAATATTTGTAAGTATATTTAGAAAGAGCTGACAATTTGAAAATTTCAAGGGTAGCTGTAGTAAACCTTTCACCAGGTGTTTTAATCAGCTACTATAGCAATGCCAGCTAAAACTAATTGGCTAGAAATAGAAATTCATGTATCCTCGACTACTTCCCTATTATTTCAACTCGTGCAACGTAAACTACATGGCAGAACTATTCAGGAATAAAATAGGTAGGAACGGCTTTCAAGTTTACACATGTAACCAAAGAAATCGAAATTTCCATATTTACACCCTAAATAACTTTTAAAATTTTTGACCTGGCATTAACGCGATAAAAGAAATTAAGAAAGATAAAAAAAAAATAAACAAAACAAACAAACAAAGATGAAACCAAAAGGAATGCGGCTTGGTTGATTGAGAAGAAACCTTAGGCTTTATAGAAAAAAATAATCCTCACTAATATAAACTAAATTCGATTTTCACACTACATTACGGCTTTATAATGACGGCTAGTTGGGAGAAAATATATTCCGTGTTTAGGGTTTTATCGCGATACAAACATTTTGTTGGAGAGAATAAAAGGATAAAGTACAAATCGTGCGCTGATTGAAAGAGAAATTCTTACTTTAGTCAAACTGTAGCCATGGTAATATCTGTACGCGACATTTTTTCTCTGGGCGGGTTATTTTAATTTTTGGCTTTAATTTTTACGACAAAAAAAAAAAAAAAAGAAAAGAAAAAAAGAAAATGCACAAATTTACAGTCCATAAAGTACCGCCATTGACGAAATACACCAGCTAGTAGGTTTAAACATTTTCAAAGCAAATTTTTTGAAAATTTGTTACCGCCGCGAGATAAACAACATCATGAAAACAATGATGAATAAACCTTACAGCCAGAAGCAAGAATAAAAAAAGCAACCATACTAGTACCCAAAAACGAAAAAAAGAGCATTGTTATCCTAGCTTAGATGCCGTGGAGATTTAAAGATTTGAAATAAACCAAGCGGTGAAAAATACTGTAAAAATTACCGAGTCTGCCATTCGGCGCTTGCGCTAGCTACGACAAAAAGATCAAATTGACAGACCAGAAGCATGAAAGACAATGCAACAGAGCTCTTGAAGCACTTTTTTCTAGAGATAAGAGACACCAGTAAAGCAACTTTCGGCGAAGAATATGAGCCTGCAACGTTGCCAGCCTACAAAAAAGGCTTGAGAAGGTATTTTCTGGAGAGACGCAAAGGTGAAAACTTCGCATATTTTGGCGACGATACTAATTTAAACAAAAACCTCTGAGCAAAGCGAAAACATTTCAAAGCCGCTGAAAAGGGGAGCAGTTCAAATAAATCGTATCCTTTTGCTTTGAAAATGCCATAATTTATTGGAATTTAAGCTCATTGTTATTTACTGTGGCCGTTTTCACACTCAAGAAAAAGTCTTTTAAAGCCTTACTGTAAATTTCTCTTTACCGAATTTATAATCACTCTTTATCGCTAACCTTTAAAGAAAAAAGTTGTATCTGCGTTATATGGTACATGTTCACCACAAAACAAATATTATTAGTGTTCCTTGAACAGTGTCACAAGCTTTGTAAACGTCGCATGTTCATTTACGGAAGTAAAATTTTCATCTGTGCGCACCGAACCCATTTAAGTGCCTGCTGCCACGCTTACATGACAGTTTTTGAGCCAATCAGAAACCTTCATTTCGAAACGACATTATCGCAAAATAACGTCGCCTCAGCGCAATAACAAGATCTCCCAGGGTCGCCATAAATAATTAGAACTTTCAAACGTAACCCTATCTAGTAGACCGGGGAATGAGAGGGCGGGATGCGGACTCTCCCCGCGGCGACTTTGAACCTGAAATACTTTTTGAATATTTGAACAAACGCCATGGAACTTCAGGACTTTTTTAATAAATTTGTCTGGGAAAAACTTGATGTGGTCTTTTAGTGTTCGTTGTCTTTGAGGTTACCAATGCCACCAATTTTTGACAGGCAAATTTTTTTTTTCAAAAATAGAAAATCCCTTTTAAAAATGAATAAAAATCGTTTTTCTTCCCGTAATCTTTTATGGGTTTTTTTTAGCACAAATTAGTGTTTCTTAATTTTTTGTTTACTTTTTTTTCAATTTCGGCGCTGAAGTTTTGGGAAAATTCAAAACTCCGTGGTGGCGGATCTAAGGGGGTGTTTACATGATACCGGCGCGACTTTCATTCCGGTACGAGTTCACTCCAGTTCCCTCTTGTGGCGCTGTATTCGTTTACATGATACCAGCACAAAATCTTGTACCGGAGCGAGTCATACCGGTGCGAGTTCACCCCGGTAACTATAGCGGGGCGAGATTTTCATTCCGGTACGAAAACTCATCCCGATGTCATGTAAACGCGACACGGCTGGTCGCTCCGGTATGAAACCACTCTCCTGGGAGTCTAGAACGGATAGCGCATGCGCAGTCTTTGATATCCAATCCAATATGGCGTCACCTGGGCGTCACAATCACGTCGGTCGAAATAAAGTGTTCATTCATGTAAACACGGTATGAAATCACAATGTCATACCGGTATCAAAGTCGCACCGGGGCGAGTTTTCACATGTAAACACCCCCTAAAATAGCCGCCATTTGATCATTACGACATGATTACCACGTGATATGACGTCATCATTTTGCGTTGCGGACCTCTCAATGTCATAGCTTCTATACTTATGAAGTATCCACCCCCCCGGTCACAGAAGACAAAGAAAAAAAAAACAGTCTAGATAGGGTTAATTTACAATGCGTCTATACTTGTTATCCCTGAGCAACTAAATAGAGAAATGAATTCTATAATTTTCAATTTCTTTGGGGATGAAAAACCCACTGAAATTAAAAAGTTAACTATTATAAGCGAGAAAAAAAAACATAAGGACTATAATATCATAAATAAAGCCTTAAAAGTCTCTTGGATACCACGCATGTAATCGGTAAATGAAGCATCCTAGAAAGTCACCCAGAAGCAGTACTGGAGAAGCATGGGGTTTAACTATCAGTTCGACACATTACAGGCTAACAATCTCCATCATTTTGTCTCGAACTATTGAAACAATTAGAAAATACAAAACAAAATTATATGGAATCCCTAAGTACTCATGAATTAGCCTGATGAACAGCTGTCATTATTTTTCATTTTTTTAGGCGAGTGGAGGCAAGCGCGAGGTGCGAATCACGCGCGACGGGAGGGGCGCGAAAAAAAAATAACGCCTATCCGCCCACTAGTGTTCAGGCTATTCCGGCGTTCATTTATGATCGCGGCTATCCAATTGCAATTGGTTATTTGATGTCAAGTAATCATGAAATGGTTCTCGACAACAAAATGGCGGTCGTGTCATCGTTTTCTGTTGACTAAGCTATTCGAGAAACCCTTCTCGTTTTTTTTTTTCCAAATTCGGTAAAGGAAAAACTAAAGAAGTGTACTTGGATTGCTTCCAGCTTGGTTTGGAAAAAGTTTGATCTGGCAAACGCCTCCCTTTCTTCGCTGTTTCAGTACTAAGTGGGATGCTCTTATAGTTTTCTCCACTGCTCCTCGAACAATAGTTGCTTGAATGCGAATCACGCGCGACGGGAGGGGCGCGAAAAAAAAATAACGCCTATCCGCCCACTAGTGTTCAGGCTATTCCGGCGTTCATTTATGATCGCGGCTATCCAATTGCAATTGGTTATTTGATGTCAAGTAATCATGAAATGGTTCTCGACAACAAAATGGCGGTCGTGTCATCGTTTTCTGTTGACTAAGCTATTCGAGAAACCCTTCTCGTTTTTTTTTTTCCAAATTCGGTAAAGGAAAAACTAAAGAAGTGTACTTGGATTGCTTCCAGCTTGGTTTGGAAAAAGTTTGATCTGGCAAACGCCTCCCTTTCTTCGCTGTTTCAGTACTAAGTGGGATGCTCTTATAGTTTTCTCCACTGCTCCTCGAACAATAGTTGCTTGAATGCGAATCACGCGCGACGGGAGGGGCGCGAAAAAAAAATAACGCCTATCCGCCCACTAGTGTTCAGGCTATTCCGGCGTTCATTTATGATCGCGGCTATCCAATTGCAATTGGTTATTTGATGTCAAGTAATCATGAAATGGTTCTCGACAACAAAATGGCGGTCGTGTCATCGTTTTCTGTTGACTAAGCTATTCGAGAAACCCTTCTCGTTTTTTTTTTCCAAATTCGGTAAAGGAAAAACTAAAGAAGTGTACTTGGATTGCTTCCAGCTTGGTTTGGAAAAAGTTTGATCTGGCAAACGCCTCCCTTTCTTCGCTGTTTCAGTACTAAACGGGATGCTCTTATAGTTTTCTCCACTGCTCCTCGAACAATAGTTGCTTGAATATCCTGAAAATCAAATCTACGAACCGTGCTATTTTCTGGATGGCCCGAGTAAACAATTGACGTACACAAAATAAAATAAATTGGGCCTTAGTGGACTGTTGACTTAATAAACAACAACTAACAACAAAAGGACGCGAGCCATGTTCTTTACGTGGCTAGCCTCCGTAATTCTCCTTCTTTCGTTAAGGAAATCCATAAAACGTCTCATTACTGCCTGTTCTAAATCATTTGAATGTTGCAGAGTTGTTACTGTCTCCAACAACAATTGTTCCGTACTGTTATTCCATTAGCGTATGTTTTTGTGGCAGTTTACGTAATACCGGTATTCACCGTCCATACTAAACGCTGTGAATAGTTGGAGATTTTGAGAAGTGTCTGGGGCCGAATAGCATGAACAATGATGTGCGGGTAGGCGTAATCTACCCCCTCCCCCCGTCGCGCGTGAATCGAGCTTCTCGCTTGTCTCCACTCGCCTGAAAAACGGGAGAAAATAAAAAAAAATAAATAGTTAAACAAATAAAAAATAGCATCTGTTCTGCAGGCTACTCATAAATAATTTGGAATAACGAAACGATTGTAATTAATTGTAAAAAGTTTTCTTACAAAAGCTGGTTTGAAACCAAAACCAGTCTCTTGGAATTTTGCAATTAAAAAGTCTCCTCTCCGATTTTTAGATAGTGAGAAAACAAAAGAAACTATTTCCACAGAAATGTATTAAACACTCTGTTAAAGGAATCTTCGTACTGCCCACCGCTGATAAAAAAAAAGATCTTAAGATATGGTTTTTTTTACGAAACCATTTATAAAGTGTACGAATTACCTTTCCAGATCAAAAATAACATTGCAATAACGATGTTCTAGTATATCAATATCAATAAGGCCTAGGGCAAACGTCGAATCTAAGTCGAACTTAATTCGTCGAACCTATTAATTTTGAAATAGGCGCATGAATGGTGCGACGTTTGCCGCAATTAAGTTCGACTCAAATTAATTGGTTCGACTCCAGCATAAGTTCGACTTGCCAAGTCGGATAATGCGACAGTGGTTCGGCGTTACAGCAAACGCCGTTCTAAACACGCGCTGAACTCAATTCATAAATCATGCAAATAACAAAATAATTGATTCAAATGTGATGGACTGCGCAAAAGTCACAAAAATACCGACTCCCCCATCTGCCAAACGCTATTTCCCCCCCTGACGAGCATGCGCTGTACAAAGACAATTTCGCGACCAGAAATGGCGAGCTATCGAGAGTCATTGCTGACATCGCACAGCGTGATGGAAATGTGTTTTTCGTGTTTCATGAACACTAAATATAAATGATTGAAATGCGAATTGCCTATTTGCAATAAATGCTCAGTGTTTGAGTGTTTTCTTTCTATTTTTCGCAATTAATTGCCAAAGAAGAGCCCAACGAGCACTGTACTTCGGCATTTCGCTAGCAAGTCCCAGCAATAACTAGCCGCACATCGAGTGAATAGGGACCTTACGAATGCAAGACGGTGACACCAACGCAAACGTCATTTGAAAGTATAACTTTATTTCATTTGTGCTTCTTCGCGATTATTTTAACTCATTCAACTTGTATACACAAACGACAAACTAGCCAGGAACCAAATTGGTAGGAGTACCGTTCAAGTTAAGGAAGAGAATGAAAAATTCACTCCCGTGGGTTCACGTTCTCTACAAAACCTTGAATTTGGTCATTTCACGTTGTTGTTTTGCAGAGGACGACAAAGAAATGTACCAAAATTTAAAACGCACGTGCAGAGCGATTGTTTTTGCTCATTAATCTTTTAGTGTTGTGGCGTGTTTTCGTAAGATCCCTAATAGCATGGGGACACGTGCTTATTCCCGTGTTTCACGAAGTGCAACTTGAGAATTAGGGTCGACGCAGGTTCGACGTTTGCTACCACACTGGAATTAAGTCGACTCTTTGTCGAACCAATTTTTAATAAATTCGACGCGACTTAGATTCGACGTTTGCCCTAGGCCTAACATTCCACCCAAGCAAGACTGTTAAGGGCCTATTAAAGTAAGTCAAGTCCAAGCAACAACCGTGGACGATAATCCTGCTGGTATACGTTGGATCAATTGTTGATCTGATCGGCTTAACAAATACAACTGATAAAAGAAGCAGAGACCGATACAACATAGAATTACGGTTTAAAGGTTACTATATTTCGGCTGGCCAAACCAGCCTTCTTCAGGTATAATGAAAATTTACATTGGGACATACGCTTATATAGCTGACAAATATTTGCGCAAAAGCGGAACTACGTTAAACTAAATTGATTGACAGTATAAAATATGAGGCAAATGAAATAGTAATAACAAAGAATAAAAAATAATAAAAGGAAAAAAGCTAGTACATTTCTTCGCGAATATTAAGGCCATGTGGAGAAAGTGTTCTGCCTTTTGAGATTAAAAAGGCTTCCCTGGCCTTACGTATTGAGTCTCGGTTAGAGTAGACTTTTTCTATGGGGATTAATTGCATGTCGTTAGCGGTGTGGTTAGGAGCGGTGAGGAAGTGTTCTGCGGCTGTGGTGGGTTTAGATTTAGTATTAGGGTTATCTATGGTGCGGCGGTGTTCATTAAAGCGGTCTTTTAAGCGTCGTTTAGTCTCTCCTATGTATTGTAAATTACAGCGGTTACATTGGATCATGTAGATTATATTTTTAGTTTCACAGGTCAGGTTAGATTTGATAGGGCGCGTTTCACCAGTGGAAAAGAAGGTGTAGTTAGTGAGACCATCGGAAATGTATGGGCAAGTGGCACAATTTTTACCGCAACGATAGGAGCCGGAAGGGAGTTGTGGGTGGGGATTAGTCGAGTTAGAAGAAAGTTTAGCCGAAACCAGTAGGTCGCGTGGATTAGGAGATCGCCTGAAGGCCACAACAGGCAAATTTGGAAAAACCTTTTTGCAGCGGTCAGACGAGCGCAGTAAATGATAATGTTTTTTAATGATGTTGGAGATCAGAGGAAGCGATGGGTTAAAAGTCGTAATAAAAGGTACACGCGTAGGTTAGTTCATGTCTTTAGTTTGTAAAGCGAGTCTGCGTGGGATGTTGGCGGCACGTTGAAAACAGTAGATGTAAGGTACACGCGTAGGTTTGTTCATGTCTTACGTTTGTAAAGCGAGTCTGCGTGGGATGTTGGCGGCACGTTGTATTTGTTTAGTGACAAAGTCTCGTTTGTAGCCTCGTTTGAGTAGGTATGTAATAAGTTGTGCAGTGCGTATATTAAACGTTTCGTCAGTAGAACAAATAAGTCGTAAGCGGAGTACTAGACTGAAAGGAATAGCATTTTTTGTATGTAGGAGATGGTAAGATGAGTACAGTAGATGAATACAGACAAACACCAACATCTACTGTATTCATCTTGCCATCCCCTACATACAAAAAATGCTATTCCTTTCAGTCTAGCACTCCGAGTAGTGAGGGGGGGACCAGTTAGGCCTCTTTTTCGCGGTGGTTTCTGATTAATACGCGGTGGCATACATTAACACCGATGACGTCACCGCCTATTGTCTTGATTACTCATTATAGGGTGACGTCATATTTAAGTTTAGCCTTACCAACAGGTTATGAACTGGTTTGACAGGTTGATCAATGATGTCATGCTCTATTTTTAACTTATGGCAGTCATGGTCGGTATTACCGGTTTGACAGGTTTTTGAAGTTATTTTTGGACACATGACATCATATAGTATATAACATGCATACATACTTTATTGTATAGCTCCCCTTGGGGGGTTTTTCTGTCATACATGAAAATAAAAATAATAATAATGAAAACTATTTACATTTGGATGATAATATAGAGAGAAAGAAAAAAAATACGATAATAAAAAAAACCATGAATTAAAAAATTCTTAAAAATTCTTTTTTTTAAAAAAAACGCTACGTTTTCCCGTGTTTCTGATATGCTTCAATAAATGATTGTAGATTTTTTTGCTCCACGGAAGATGAAAGCCCTTTGGCCTTTTGCAAGCCTACACTTGGGTAGTGTGAGGTCATTATTTTGCCTGGCGTTCCTTTGGTGAATTTTTGAACGGTGTTGAAGTCATTCTCGAAGATAACCGGGAGTTAGGTTGTTCATTCATTTGTATACAGTAGTCTATTTTCATTGTCCGTAAGCGTATGAAAAAGCGATTACTGCCAAGCACATTATTCACGAATTGTGAGTTTCAGTAATAATCATACATTTTCAGTGATTCTATTTTGGATGAATTTGATCGAGATTATGTGATTTTGTTGGTTATAACAGATGAAATCAGACATCAGACATCAGACGCGTGTTTCGATTCACGCACCGTTACTTAAGCTATTATGTTAATTAAGTTGAGCTTTGTCGGGGATTAAACAGTAAAAACAGTCTTTTGTTGTCTTTTGTTTACCAGATTGCTCCGAATAAGAATATTATTACGGTTGATCGATTCCTGGCTGCTTAAATTAATTTGCATGTTATGTTTGGCGCGCACTGAAAAAAGTAAACACTCTCACAATTTACTGAAAATTCTTTATTTAAATCGTTCAACAATTCAAGTACAAAGCAAAGTTCTTATGACGGCGTTAATCATCTTTATCCTCGTCATCGCTAGGGGGATAGAATGTCATTTTTGATGTCCTTTCATCCTTGTGTGTGATTGCGCCACAATCATAACATCGACGGATAGATTCCTTGGCGTGCTTTCGTTCAAGAGGAATCTTGTGATCACATATAGGGCAAACTTTACAGTTATCTTCCCAAAAGCACTTAGGACATTTCATGACTACGGTATCATATCCATGTGAACTGTTGCAGTGTCGGCACGGATCATGAACTTTTGCCTGAGCTATCGTTGAATTTTCAACTGAGTCACTACTATTCTCGGCCTCTTCTTCTTCCCAATCACTTTCCAGGCCGCTGTTATGAGACTCTTCAGGTTGGCTATTTTCAGAACTGCTTTCCTCCTCTTCACTGCTGTCCGACAAGTTTTCATCATTAGCCTCATTACCTGATTCGTCCTCTTTAACCTGGTATCCTCTTTCTTTTTCTAACAAATCGCTTAGAAGTTTTTTATTTTTGATCAGTCGCTTATTCACTCCGAGCTCTGCTAGTCCATCTAGGAAAGTATTGAGCGCACGGGGTTTGGCGACATCTTCGTTATGAGGGAGTAACACATACTCGACCAGCTCTGAGATGTTTGTTACTGGTATTGCGCGCTGGTTTCGGAGTAACAGTCCACTAGGTGTCCAGAACAAGATATTTTTAGAAGCAGCCATACTATGCAATAGTTCAGAAGCGTGCTTTCTGGAAACGGCGTTGGAAAGGTTGTTCAAGACATCTTTTATTCTTGGTTCTTCATTCTCGCTTTCATCATCAGAACTTTCGCTTTCTTCATGTTCACTCTCGTGTTCTTCTTCAACCAAATCTATCTTTCTCTTCATATTGATCAGCACTCGTTAAAAGAGAGACACAAATGACCAAATTTCAGAATCCACGGTCTCTTTTATAACATAAGATACCACAAGCTACTAATTGCAGGGGTCAGTAATTCTTGTATAAACCCACTGCCCTCTTGCACAAGGATGCGTTTCTTTGTCTTGTAAGGAACATTTCGCTGAGCAAGATTTAGAAGAGCATCCTTATGCGAACGCAATATGGCCCTAACTTCTTCAGACACTGGTATGTTTTCTGTAAGTACGTTATAAATAACTTGCAATAACGCATGCAACTGTTGTGGAGTAGCTGTTCTCAAGAGAAACTGACGCTGCTTGGAAGGGCAATCAGAAAGGAGCTGAAGGAAACCTCGGTTGTTCTTTACAACGCGAGACATGATCATGGAATGAGTTTAAGAAAGTAAGTTCCCCCTTTTATTGTGTAGGGTGTGGGAGAAGCAATAGACTTGAGGAGAAGGAAAACACTAGAAATAAGGAGGAGGAAAAACAATAGAAGGAGGAAGGAAGAGGAGGAGAAGGAGGAGGAGGAGGAGGAGGAGGAGGAGGAGGAGGGAGAGGAGGAGGAGGAGGAGGAGGAGGAGGAGGGGAGGAGGGAAAATAACAGAATTGAGGAGGAGGAGGGAGAGGAGGAGGAAAAACAACAGAATTGAGGAGGAGGAGGAGGAGGAGGAGGAGGAGGAGGAGGAGGAGAAGGAGGAGGAGGAGGAGGAGGAAGAGGGGGAGTTGGAGGAGAGGATAGGGAGACAATAGGGGCTAATTCTATTTAAATGTGACACATTCGACGTTTTTTCAGTGCACGTTAAGTCTTCACTGAGTTGACATGAGTTGGTCCTGTCCTTTTTGTAAAAATAATTTTTCCAGGAAAGATAACATGCAAAGACACATGAGCCGGAAACACAGTGAACCGCCGAGTTTCACTCCCTTCAGAGCTATGCCGTTTTCTGTAGAAAAGTGTCAGCGGTTTCAATTTGTACATCCATTTACTTGTATGGTTGCTGGCATGACCGGATCAGGAAAGACTGTCTGGGTAAAATCTTTGTTGCAACAGGCTCAAAGAGCAATCAACCTACCACCAGAGAGGATTGTTTGGTGTTATTCGCAATGGCAGCCCGCTTATCTAGAATTGATGGCAACAATACCAAACATAGAATTTATCAGAGGTATTCCTTCCAATCTAGAGCATGACTCCTATTTTGACATCCGCCAACGCAACTTAATGGTGATCGATGATCAGATGGCTGATGCCGGTGAAGACAAGCGAATCGTCAACCTGTTTACAAGAGGATCCCATCATCGCAACCTAAGCATAATTTACATCGTGCAGAACTTATTTCATCAAGGAAAAGGTAGTCGAAGTATCAGCTTAAACAGTCACTACTTAGTCCTTTTCAAGAACCCCCGGGATAAACTTCAAGTGCTGACCCTGGCTAAGCAAATGTATCCCAGGCACACCGATTTCTTTATTAATCACTATGAGCAGGCCGTACAGAGGCACTTTGGTTATCTCCTAGTTGACCTTAAAACCACCACTCAAGACAACTGTAGATTGCGAACGAACGTTCTACCTAGCGAAGAACGATTTGATAACGTAGCGGTACCGGACAATATCTCGCAAGAACTACTACAGTACCTCAAACAACAGAACGTAATGACTCCCCCAGTAGTTCCAGTAATGAAGAAATTACAAGATTCAATGGATGGTCTTCTCTCACGATCAGACCTTGGAGATGACGAAAGAGCAAAGCATTACATGCAGCTGCAAAACAAGTATTTGACGTTTAAACAACAGTTGAATTCCAGACTCAAAGAATCAAATCTACCCTACTCTGAAGAACAGAGACAAATTTCTAGCAATCTAATGCCAGATCAAGAACCAGTGACTGTACAGGCGGCCGCTGTCCAAACGCCCATGGTTATACAGGCGACCGCTGCCCAGGAACCAATCACAACACAAGCGACGCCCGCGGAAGCGTCACTTCCCTCGTCCATCTTAACACCCCCTCCCACAGTACCCTCACCTACACAGAAAAGAAAAAAAACACCTCGAATTCGGTTTAAAAACTACCTGGATGACGATGATCGTCCCTCAAGAAGATCCCGGCGAACTCACAGAAATCATCCATATAAGGCTTCTCAAGAGGATGAATTTTAATTAAATTGTGGCGCAATCACACACATGGATGAAAGGACATCAAAAATGACATTCTATCCCCCTAGCGATGACGAGGATAAAGATGATTAACGCCGTCATAAGAACTTTGCTTTGTACTTGAATTGTTGAACGATTTAAATAAAGAATTTTCAGTAAATTCTGACCGTGTTTACTTTTTTCAGTGCGCGCCAAACATAACATGCAAATTAATTTAAGCAGCCAGGAATCGATCAACCGTAATAATATTCTTATTCGGAGCAATCTGGTAAACAAAAGACAACAAAAGACTGTTTTTACTGTTTAATCCCCGACAAAGCTCAACTTAATTAACATAATAGCTTAAGTAACGGTGCGTGAATCGAAACACGCGTCTGATGTCTGATGTCTGATTTCATCTGTTATAACCAACAAAATCACATAATCTCGATCAAATTCATCCAAAATAGAATCACTGAAAATGTATGATTATTACTGAAACTCACAATTCGTGAATAATGTGCTTGGCAGTAATCGCTTTTTCATACGCTTACGGACAATGAAAATAGACTACTGTATACAAATGAATGAACAACCTAACTCCCGGTTATCTTCGAGAATGACTTCAACACCGTTCAAAAATTCACCAAAGGAACGCCAGGCAAAATAATGACCTCACACTACCCAAGTGTAGGCTTGCAAAAGGCCAAAGGGCTTTCATCTTCCGTGGAGCAAAAAAATCTACAATCATTTATTGAAGCATATCAGAAACACGGGAAAACGTAGCGTTTTTTTTAAAAAAAGAATTTTTAAGAATTTTTTAATTCATGGTTTTTTTTATTATCGTATTTTTTTTCTTTCTCTCTATATTATCATCCAAATGTAAATAGTTTTCATTATTATTATTTTTATTTTCATGTATGACAGAAAACCCCCCCAAGGGGAGCTATACAATAAAGTATGTATGCATGTTATATACTATATGATGTCATGTGTCCAAAAATAACTTCAAAAACCTGTCAAACCGGTAATACCGACCATGACTGCCATAAGTTAAAAATAGAGCATGACATCATTGATCAACCTGTCAAACCAGTTCATAACCTGTTGGTAAGGCTAAACTTAAATATGACGTCATCCTATAATGAGTAATCAAGACAATAGGCGGTGACGTCATCGGTGTTAATGTATGCCACCGCGTATTAATCAGAAACCACCGCGAAAAAGAGGCCTAACTGGTCCCCCCCTCACTACTACTCCGCTTACGACTTATTTGTTTTACTTACGAAACGTTTAATATACGCACTGCAGAACTTACTACATACCTACTCAAACGAGGCTACAAACGAAACTTTGTCACTAAACAAATACAACGTGCCGCCAACATCCCACGCAGACTCGCTTTACAAACTAAAGACATGAACAAATCTACGCGTGTACCTTTTATTACGACTTTTAACCCATCACTTCCTCTGATCTCCAACATCATTAAAAAACATTATCATTTACTGCGCTCGTCTGACCGCTGCAAAAAGGTTTTTCCAAATTTGCCTGTTGTGGCCTTCAGGCGATCTCCTAATCCACGTGACTCACTGGTTTCGGCTAAACTTTCTTCTAACTGGACTAATCCCCACCCACAACCCCCTTCCGGCTCCTATCGTTGCGGTAAAAATTGTGCCACTTGCCCATACATTTCCGATGGTCTCACTAACTACACCTTCTTTTCCACTGGTGAAACGCGCCCTATCAAATCTAACCTGACCTGTGAAACTAAAAATATAATCTACATGATCCAATGTAACCGCTGTAATTTACAATACATAGGAGAGACTAAACGACGCTTAAAAGACCGCTTTAATGAACACCGCCGCACCATAGATAACCCTAATACTAAATCTAAACCCACCACAGCCGCAGAACACTTCCTCACCGCTCCTAACCACACCGCTAACGACATGCAATTAATCCCCATAGAAAAAGTCTACTCTAACCGAGACTCAATACGTAAGGCCAGGGAAGCCTTTTTAATCTCAAAAGGCAGAACACTTTCTCCACATGGCCTTAATATTCGCGAAGAAATGTACTAGCTTTTTTTCTTTTATTATTTTTTATTCTTTGTTATTATTATTTCATTTGCCTCATATTTTATACTGTCAATCAATTTAGTTTAACGTAGTTCTCCTATTGCGCAAATATTTGTCAGCTATATAAGCGTATGTCCCAATGTAAATTTTCATTATACCTGAAGAAGGCTGGTTTGGCCAGCCGAAATATAGTAACCTTTAAACCGTAATTCTACGTTGTATCGTTCTCTGCTTCTTTTATCTATTAAAGTATGCTTTGATACCTTTGCTAGGAAAAAATCAATTTGGTATAACTCTGCACGTGTATGTTTCAATTGGACCAAATTTGGGCAATACCCATGGGGGGCAAATATGGTCCGGTAATGACGTCATCGGACCACGCCCAATATCACGTGACCAGAAACAGAAAAATGCATTTTAAATGAATGGCTTAAACTTTTTTTCCGCATTTTTTGTACAATAAGAATTCAAAAGCCGTTTTGAGGAAATTTAAGCATGCGTTTCGGTTTATAATGAAAATTAAAAAAATGAGAATGGAAATTGTGCTTCTTGGACCACTCTTTTGCGCATATTTTTTTTGTTTTTCATTTTGTCGCAAAACCCATTCTTGAATTCCGAGAAAATATGATGTTCTTTCAAATTGTTTTAAAACCCAGCAATTACAATTATCTCTCGAGGAGAAAAGTTCTTTTTTCGCGGCACCAGAAGTGGTGAGCGAATTTTCAGCGGCCTAGTGCGTAAGCATTGTTGGCCAGGCTGCTCCACCGCTTGTCCCTTCCCAGTTAGCACCTTGGCCGCGCTTTGTTCGGTGTGAGTACGCAATAATTTTGCCAGTCTTCGCATCGTGGACGGTAGCTGAGCTGTTATTCGAATAGTGGCCGCGAGTCAGATAAAAGCCGTCGAACTGGATGTGCAATGATGACTTATCTCCACGTCGAACTGCTTCAGTTCTTGCTTCTTGCACGCTCCAGTCGGCGATCTTTTTTACGAACGGTGCAATCCATTCAATAATATGGATCCACTGAGTGGAGCTGACGTGATCCAGACCGAGAGTCCCGAGAATTTTGTGGTAATCTTTGAAATATTACCCATTGACAAGGAATGAAAGAGCAACGAGATTACGTATTGCAGATCTTGGACGAGCTGTGGCTTTAACGACAGGAATGCTACTCTTCAAGTTAACTTCCCACATGGACTACACTCGAACTCGAACTCTTCAACTGTGTTTTGTTTTACCAAACAAAATTCGAATTCAGTGTCTTTTTCACAGTCACAGTGTTGTACATTACTTAAATTACTGTTAACTAGGTTCTCAAGCGATGTTGATGTTGTAAGGAGAAGTTTTTCATCACAAGTTTCGAGCTCACCATTATCAGTCAGGTTTTCTATCGAGTGGTTAGCATTTTTGATGTAAGAATGGAATTCTTGCTGAGCTAAAGCTGCTTTCAAGGATAATTTACAAGCCTCCTTGCTCACCGTCTGCTGCTCCATGCTGTCTTAGGAGAGTGGTTGCAATTTAGTGGCCTCGATAGCTTCGTTTATTTGTGTTATATCTAAACAGTGGAGTTTCTCAGGTTCGGAAGGGAAGTCCACGGATTCAGGTTCACAGGGTCGCACAGTTTTATCGCGAAAGACGTCAGGGAGTTTCGGAGCGGTCAAAAAGTCCGCGGACACAGAGTTTTCTTTGAAGTTTGCAGGTGATGGTAGCGCAATACTAATTTCAGTTTGTGTCTCCGCATCTTTGAGATTTCAATTCCCAACCTGACACTGGAAGTCTTGTACTGTCACCTTTTCGAGATTTCCTCATCGACATGCAGCCATCGCTGCGGCTTTCTGTTTACGTCCTTACGTGGATGACATTTTCAAGCAAAACACTCAAGTTTCAAAAATGAAGGCACGACTCCGCGGCATGTTGTAACCGTAAAGCAGAAAATTAATCAATAAAAATGTAAACGAAATTTTTTTCTTGTGTTTGTTGCAACAAAGTAAACAAAGAGGTACCGGCGACTTGAATCGGCGACAGGCCGGCGCCGAAAAAAGCGCGCGAAAAAATTTTGGCTGAGCGGAAGTAAATTGCACTTGTGTAGCAACCGTGTAGCTTAGAAACGAGATACTTTACTGGGCCCTTAAGAGCCAAAATTTGTGGCAACAATGCATGCAGTCAATGCTTAACTGACATTCACTCCTTACATCACATGTTCTAATAATACGCTGCTCCTATGCTATAGCCTTTTGAAAGACTTTCCAATGCTGTTCAGCCAATAAAACGGAACAATCCCAAACATTATCAAATATAATGATTGTATGTGGGTTTCTACAGCAGCCTACACAACGTAGAACTCTTTTTTGACAGTTTTCTCACAGTATTACTACCTTCAAATATACCTTTCAGTATTTGTTTTAATATGCATTTTTGACGTGTGTTTTGTTTTGTTTTGTTTCGGTTTCTAAGTTGTTGTTGTTATTTGTTTTTGTCAATGTCGTCAATTTGTGCAAATTCAATCATTTAGGGACAAAAACTAAAAAACAAAGCATAGCTTGCAACTTAGGAACTTTGAAAGTGTATTAATGTTTGTAAACTATGGTTAATAGCATAAATATAAAATGCTGTAAATTTTTGTGCCTTGCATTAAAAATTATTTATACCAATACAAAAAAACGTATATGATAAAATCAGCCCTATTGTGTTTCTAGCAAATCTCAATCATAGATGTCACTTAAGTGTTATTCTCAAAGTGTTCCGGGCACTTGGGAGCCTCTTGTTCGGTATTTAAGCTAGATGCCGACTTGTGCAACGATTTTTTTTCTTTCCGCAGATTGCTGTCAGATAATCCTATACAGGCCATTGGATCTCGGGCATTCGTTGTGCCTTACCGAGATCTTTCTATGTGAGTATATGTTGGAATATGTTGAAACGTCGTTAATTCCGTTAACATTGTCCACAATGAAAACATGTTCCCAATAGTTCTGGGCGCGTGATTACTCGTGATAGAAAGAAAGCTCTTCCCTCTTGTGCAATTTTCGTTGTTGGCGCGTGAGAGTCGGTTTCAATTGACCAATAAGAGAACCTAATGTAATTTGAACTCGTGCAGCCGGCTCCCACGGCGGTTTCCGTCAAAAGGGCCGAACGTAAGCGAAAATCAACGGCAACCGAATTGTCTTCCAATTCGTTGTGTAAGATCCCAGTGTGATCAACATGAAAGGTGAATGTTACGGTTAAGTTATGGCGCTCATCGAAGAAGTGGATGAGAATTTTGATGCGAGAGCAATTTCTGAGAGAAGAAGGAAGCGAGTCTCTAGCATTCCTCATTTTTCTGTATTTAAAGGTAAAAACGAAACGAAACTGCCGGCTTTAAACAGCAACAAATTCCTTCTAAGTCTCCAACAAGACACAAAGACAACCTGACGTTTATATACTGTGCCTGGGTTTTCTGTATTAACTGTATATATGCAAGTTTCTTAGATATCTCTGCTCATGGTCCAAAGAAAATGAGGCAATCAGTCATTACTAAATTTCACCCACTAATCCTACTTGTCCGGGGCGCCCAACGGTCCTTTTCGACAGTAGAAAGACTTAATCGCTCCAGAGGTTCGGCTCACATTCTGATAAAAAAAAGGTTGTGTTTTTGATCGGAAAAGACCTTTGGAATATGGAAAATTAATCTTTTTAGTCTTGAAAGGAAAACAAAAATTCGTTTAAAGCGCTGAATAAGGTAAAGTATCCCACTTCGGCGGAAGGAATTTGTTTCCAAAAAAAATCTACTACATAAAAATTAGACTATAGATTTTAAATGGGTTCACGTGTCATAAGGTACACAAGTGTGTAAATAAATGACCCAAAACAAAGTGAAGGGAAAATGAAAAACAGTAAGCCATATTTCAAATATTTGCCGTTGATCATAATTTTCTCAAAAGGGGTTCCATCGCCGTTCGACTGACTAGTAGTAAACTTGAGCGTCTTGCTTCTTTCTCGAGCGAGCTCACTTCCGCAGATTGTCTACTACTATTTACAAACATAAGTTAGAAACTATAACTCCTTGTCTCGTTTTCTAAAGAATGCATTAGAGTGCTCGAATGATTAGGTGTCAACTTGGAAGCTTTTGATAAATTCAATTATTCGTCCGAGATCAGTTATAAAAACAAGGTTTCAAAGGATGTCGAATTATAAGGTTTGTCATCACCCCGTTACTCTTGTGAAATATATTAAATAAGATTTGATAAAAAAGGCAAACAACACAAAATCGTTTTCTTGTCGTTAGATACATGATAAGGACAGAGTTAGAATTCGTAAACTCTACATCTCTCATTGGGGCAGCTAATCTGGTTACTGAAATGTGAGTATCAAAAATCCTGCTCCGCGTTTAAACGGTAGTTTTTTTGTTATCAAATAGTAAATAGTGATACTCTTAATCAATAGATATTCCAGTTTGACACCGTGTTTTCTAGAAGAGTTTTTGAACTTTAATAACTGTTTAAATAAATTTAACTGGAAACAATTCGCTATGACAGGTCAGTTTTCACTTATTTTCATCTCGCAGTGTCAACTAAATAATTTTTGCAGAAAAAGGAATCTTCCTGTTTTGAGTAACCTAAAGCAAATATGTTTGCAGTACCCTGTCACTTAAAAAAAAAAAAAGAAAACCAAATGGCCTCCATTTGGACACATATCCTCATTGTACTCCTCAAAGGAAACATCTTTGACGTACCATCTTTCTCTCGGGTGCTAATGTCAAAGCCTGGATAGTCTATACGAGCCCCCTACCCCCAACCCCTTCCGAGCAGAGAATGTGAAAAAAAAAAAAAAAAAAAATAAAAAAAAAAAATAATAATAATAATGGTAATAATAATAATAGTAATAATAATAATAATAATAATAATAATAATAATAATAATAATAATAATAATAATAATAATTATAACAATAATAATAATGATAATAATAATAATGATAATAATAATAATGATAATAATAATAATAATAATAATAATAATAATAATAATAATAATAACAATAATAATAATAATAATAATAATAATAATAATAATAATAAAATAAGCTCGGGTAAATGACGTAATGTTTTTTTTTTTTTCAGTTCAATTTCATGATTCAATGAACCCGTTGAAAACCAAATAGCTATGTATGTACCTTTTGCAGAACTGTGAAAAATGGAAAAATAGGTACCATGAAATTCACCCGTGCAAATGGAAAAGTGCGCTGCAAAATCCAGCTGTAAGTGTTAAACTGATTATTTTCTGAATATATTATTGAACAATTAATTCTTAGCTTGATCGATTTCAGCTAAGTATTCTATTATTTGTTTCCTTTTGTTGTGATTTGTTTGAAGTGGAATGGGGGAAGGCGAATCAGAAGACATCAACCTTTCTCAAGTGTCGAATTACGCAGTCAGGCGGAGCATAAAACAGGCTTTTGTGGCTGCTGGGTTTGGAAATACATCACTAGGAGAATACAGACTCCTTCCATGCCCATCCGGCACGATTTTGAAGTTGAGCATTCGTACCTGCCAGGAGTGCCCAGCAGGTCAGTCTCTTCAAGTGTCTATCTTGTATGGAAGATCTTTTTAAATTCACTGTTAAGTCTTTTAACAAAGTTGTTTCCTAAAAAGAGCTTATCATAAATGACCACCACTGCATTAAAGCTGGCAAACAACTGATTTATTATAACTGGGGACTTTGACAAACATTTATAATAAAAATTAGCGATTAGGAAATGAACGTTTCGGCGACTTTTTGTCGTCATATATATTACGCTTTCCTTGCATATTTATTGGTAATGTCGGACAAAGTGGCTTCTAAACGTCGGATTTTTCTTATCGCTAATTCTCGTCTTTAAACAATTGATTTATTTAAAATCAAAAATGCTGATTCATGAATCTTTCATTCATTCATTCATTCATTCATTCATTCATTCATTCATTCATTCATTCATTCATTCATTCACTCACTCACTCACTCACTCACTCACTCACTCACTCATTCATTCATTCATTCATTCATTCACTCATTCATTCATTCATTCATTCAGTCAGTCACTCATTCATTCATTCATTCATTCAGTCAGTCACTCATTCATTCATTCATTCACTCACTCACTCACTCACTCACTCACTCACTCATTCATTCATTCATTCATTCATTCATTCATTCATTCATTCATTCATTCATTCATTCATTCATTCATTCATTCATTCATTCATTCATTCATTCATTCATTCATTAGTTCGATATACACTTCTGTTTTGACTATCTAAATGCAGCATCTTTCGCTGGTTGTTCATGAGTATTCCGATATTAAATGTTTGCCCACTCCCTCGGATAATCTGTGTCCGGGTTATGACACGTGCCATAAAGGCGCTCAGCAGAACAACCTGATCATAGGATACTGATCTAGACAAGGTGGACATACGGTTTACAGGAAAAAAAAGTAGGCATTTTGGAAGGGGTGTCGGGAATGTGACACATTGTCTTACTACGTATGGTTTAAAACATTTCACTTAGCTCGGAAGACAAATGGGACATGGATTCCTCGGAAAAGTGATGAAAATTAAAACAACAACCACAACAACAACAACTCTGTGGAACAGCATGGATTTTCAAGGTCATTTTCTTCGCACAATTCGACCTACCTACTCAGAATAAAAATAAACAAATAAATAAAGAGATAAATAGAATTAAAGTCCACTTTATCAAGATTGCAGAACACAAAAGATATATGTTCATAACAACTAACCTTGACGGAGCGAAATGTTTGTTCAAAGCGACCCAGGAAACTACATTCAAAGAGTTGTTAAGATTTATATCTTTAAAGCTTAGGCTTCAAATTTTGATACTTAGAGAAGGCCATTTGGATGGACCAATCAGATAGGAGAACGTGACCGATTGAGGTCATGACATGGATTCTACAAGTAACCGATAACAAATTGCCTATAGAGTAAAAATTGACTATAGAGTAGACTTCCGCTATCTCCAACAAACAAGGGAAACGTTTTTTTGTTCCAGACATACAAGTTTGAGATAGCCAGTTGTAACTTTACTGTAAGCCCTAGCATCCCCAGAAAATGGTTTTATTTTCAGGACAGGTGGTGTTTACTGTACTTTCTAAATCTCTCAATTTCCCCCCAAAAGGCATTTTCACTTATCTCCATGAAAAGGAAAGGAACATTCGTTTGTATTTTTGGATGGAATAAGAAACCGAGACAGTACGAGCGCTTCCAGAAACGAAGTTAGAATTTTCATGTCCGCACTTGATAAAAACAAAATAGTGGATTTTTTACAGAGATGATTTGATCATAGAATCATGCTCAATAGGGTATCATAGTTTGCCGCCAAACACAGAAAATTAAAAGCATTGTGCCTTTTGGACTGTCAAATTCATACTTAGTACACTGACAACCTGATATAAAACCACAAAGGATTAAGGTTTCCTGTTCTTTACTAAAGACATACCTTGCAATGTGTTATATATGATTCATTGGATGGATGTATTTTTTTAAACCAAAAAAGATATTTTAAAATGTACAGTTCTATCATAACGTTAATGAAAGCTTTTTTCAGTGATGCTCAATTTTTATTGAAATTGAATCTGCAAAATAATGAATGCTGTCCTGGAAAAACTTCATCTTAAAGGGACAGTATCACGCTATAATTATCAACACATTGAAAATAAAAAAAAATGCTATTCCGTCGATAGCAGCCAAGATATAACGACCAAAATTAAATAAAAAAGAATATCAGAATGCCAAGAAACTATCATCTGGAAGACGACCAAAATAAAGATCGGTTCAAATTTGAAAACGTCAGGAAAACCTTTTCCAATTTTCGCTGTCGTAACACGTTAAAAATCGGTTGTACTATATTTTGGTTCAACCTTTGCGGCATTTTTTTTTTAATTAGCGATTTAGAAATTAACTGTAAGACAGTGTTTAAAGTTTAAATTTAGTGAATTTTTGCCCGAAATCATGATATCTCTCATGAAGCTGCCCCTTTAATTTATCTAGTGTGCTTCAGAAATCACATTCTTGACTCCAGCATGTTATCTTTATGTGACAAAACTTAACGCGCGCAAGCGTTATTTTTTTCGTTACACATTGAAGTGAATTTACTTCTCAATGCATTAAAGTCAAATATTAAGGAAAAGAAAAAGGTCTCAGTTTACGCTGCAAAATTGTAATAACATCGACGCAAACTGTAATAAAGTATTTAACGCAAAATGTAAGAACTTTTCTGACGCATAATGTAATAACGAACGCAAAATGTAATAACTCACGAATGACGTGTATAGTATTTCGAAATCAGTATCATGATTCAGTGTATATTCACCTATGCATAAATTGAATAACAGGAGTACAGGTTTTATTCTCCACTCTTAAAAGTTTCAGATCGGGGGACTGATGTTTTCTTACCGTATCTACTTATTGTGGCGCTTAAAAATGTGACTTTTTGGTGCTACGCTCCTTTAAAACCGTCACTTTTGGAAACGTAAATGCATAATGGACATAAAGAGACTCAGTTAAAAAACTCTGTTGATCGGACTCGGGCACAGCGAAACCTCTCTTTACGGACACCTCTTGATGCGGACACCTCTCTTTTACGGACAGTTCACTTGGTCTCTTAGAGACCGAAATCCATCTAAAGCCTACTTCTCTAAAATTGACACCTCTATGATACGGACACTAATTCATGTTCCCGCGTTGTCCGTTTTTAAGAGGTTTGACTGTAGTTATATGAGGATGAAACCCCCTTCGTAATCTATCACCCTAGAGTTAATGTTCATGTGCTTCGAATAAGTGACCGCGTTGTTATTGAAGGCTGAGGCGCTTTTTGAAGGGCGGCGCCTATTTTTCGAGTGCCACACGAACGTGTATAATATACGATAGAAATTGTGACCATGTCGAGAGTCCCTGCAAAATGCAATATTAACGCAAAATGTAATAAAGTTTTCAACGCAAAATTTAAGAACTCTTCTTTTGAATAAGCGTAGCACCAAAAAGTCACATTTTTAAACGCCACCATAAGTAGATACCGTAAGAAAACACCAATCCTCCGATCTGAAACTTTTAAGAGTTGAGAATAAAACCTGTACACCTGTTATTCAATTTATGCATAGGTGAACGTACACTGAATCATGATACTGATTTCAAAATTACATTCACGTCATTCGTGAGTTATTACATTTTGCGTTATTACATTGTGCGTCAGAAACGTTCTTACATTTTACGTTGAATACTTTATTACAGTTTGCGTCGATGTTATTACATTTTGCGTTAGTATTACATTTTGCGGCGTAACAGTGTCCTTTAAATTGCTTTGATTGGTTATACAAAAATGTCATGGAAGCTCAATAACTATGGTGAGCTGCTCGTTTATCGCGTACCACTTGTGTGACACTCCTACTATTTCCCTGCTTACCCTAGAAAGCATGGTTAAGGCTTTTAAGTTTTGAATATTTTTTGTTTAACATTTTAGGAGGTCATTATTCGGACACTGAAGCCTTTGTCAGTGAAAGTTGTTTACGATGCCCTAACGGAACTTTTGTGTCTGAGAACGATGCGCCTGGGAAGAGCGCCAGCGATTGCAAAGCCTGTCCTCAAGGTAATACCATTATCTTGCTAAAATATCCAGAGTGTTTAAAGGAGTTAAACATCTACAGCGAAACTCAAGGCATGTAGTAACCTAGCCCAGTCTAAGATTCCAAGCCCTGGAGAGGTTTTGGGGCATTGTCCCTTCTTTCACTTGTCCCGACGCATGGATGAAAAACCAAACGTGTTGCTGCAGAGTTTACTCATCCCTGGCCAAGAGACTCAAACGTTGGCGCTTCCTTTTCTTTCGTTTTTTCCCCTAAACAAACGAACAATTGTCCTTACGGGTAAAGATTGAGACGATTTGCAAGCATGGGCAACTTTCAACAACAACAAATTAAAAAACAAACAAACTGAAAACAACAAAGTAGTGCATATGAGTACACTAGTTATGTAAGGGTTATTGGCCTGGAACGAGGGGATATCTGATATATTCCCCTTGCGCCCGAGGGCACGCCATAACATGCTTATTTTTTCTGTTGGTGAGGTTTCCTTAATAGAAACAAAGACCTTAAATAGTTAAATGCTTATTTTATAACAGGTCGAAGTCTAATACACAACACTTTTTGATGACAGTTGTAGGCAGTGAGATTTCGGCTCTGAAGATGTTTTTCTCAACTGTTTTTTGAACTTTGGATTATTCACACAACAATATGTATAAACAATTGCTTTTGTCTGCTGGTATACGTGGTAAACACTGCATTCAGTACACTACACGTGGTTGAGCGGCTGTTGTTAAATTTTGGAAATAGTGTTCAGTCAGCTATTGTTCCGTGTGGAAACAACGATAAGCGGTTGTGAAGATGAAGTCTTTTTAACCAAAAACTTCCTACACTGTCTTTGCTGAGCGGATTAGTGACCGTAATCCTGCAAATGTAAAGAAAGCTAACAGTGGCACAGTACGAGTATGGAATGAGTGGCCTGTTATTAAATTACTACTAGTAGTAGTAGTAGTAGTAGTAGTAGTAGTAGTAGTAGTAGTAGTAGTAGTAAAAGTTATGTTCTTCATTTTTTCTTTAATAGTAAACGATTAAGCACTCGTTGAAATTTTTGAGAACACTGAATAAGGGGAATAAGTCGAGCGGTATATGACGAGGGAGGGGGGAGATATATATTTCCCCCTCGTCATAATCCCCTCGTCCGTTGTTATCAGTTATTGTTTTCAACCACGCCCTCCCCTTTTACAACCAAAGCCGCACCCAGCTTTTCAGACAGTTAGTAATTGACAGGGGCTATTGCATATATTCAACCGAAAAGAACAAAGGAAACCGAGCCAACCAAAAAATAAGAAATATTAATTTATACTGCGCTAAATAATTCACCTAATATTTTTGAAAATTCAAGGTGGCTCCTAAACCACTCCTATAACATCTTTTTTTAGTGAGTTTGCAAGAAGGTGCGTATTGGCATGCTGGTTAGAATTCCATAGTAAAACGTTGGGATCATACAGCTCGTTTTTGTGTTATGCTAACCTAAGCTAAAACAAGGGATGTTTTTAACGGCTATATTTTTGTTATTGTTGCTTATTAAGTCGAACAATTATGACTATGTTTGCACCATTTACTGATAAAGAATAGCAGTACTTATCGATCAAAAAAAAAAAATAACTGAAGAGAAAAGCTGCAAACCGTTATGAGCGACCTCAAAATCACAAACAGACATAGAAGCAAAAAGCTATACATGCATAGATAAGGAGATTAAAAACTATACTTTATTTTTCGTTAACAGGAACTGATTCTAGCTCTTTTGCTGGATTTCGAGCTTGCAAATGCCTGCAGTCGTTTTATCGGACAGATCTGTTTGGGGAATGCAAACCATGTGCTGCTGATGGTTTAGAATGCGCTGATGACTTCGCAACTTTAAAGCCTGGTTTCTGGTGGAACTGGGAAAATGAGACACACAAACATCTCTATAGCGAATTCACAAGCAATGTCCTTAATGTTACCGCTGAAGTTAATGCACACATTAATGGCTCGCTACCCAATCGGTCTTTAACTAAGTACCCACACGCTCTACCGAAACCTCATAGATGTCCTCGCCAAGAATCCTGTACTGGAGGTATAGATTCTAACTGCAGCACTAGATACGAAGGTCCGTTGTGTGAAGTATGCAGTGATGGCTACTACAAGCAATTTAAAAGCTGCGAACTGTGCCCAACAAAAAAATGGATGATCGGGCAGCTTTCTATCTCAGCTGCAGTCATTATCATAATAATCGCTATCCTGGTATGGTCAAGCAAAAAGAAAAGCAAAAAGAATCTCGGGCGTTCTTCAGTGGACATTGTTCTTGGGCGGCTCAAAATCGTTATTGGTTTTTACCAAGTAACGTTTGGACTGCTTGAAGCATTTGCATACATTGAATGGCCCCAATCTCTTGCCCTCATCGGAACATATTCCCAGGCTTTGCAGTTAAACGTGTTCCAGATTGCGCCTGTTCACTGTCTCTTCCCAGAATTGAAAATTGATGCATTTGGAGATCTTTTTTCCATACTCACGCTAAACGCTTTAGTTATCATCCTGTCGATCTGTGTTTACGGAATCAGAAAGTTATACCTCAGATTGCGTTCCACCTTGGATGACCAACAGAAAGCCCTGAAAATGTCTCAGACGAAAGAGTTGATCTACAGAAACGCGTTTTTCATCCTGTATGTTACCTATCTCAGCACGTGTTCGAAAACAGCAGCCGTACTGCCTCTCGCTTGTCGTACGCTTTGCAGTGATGATGAAAAGGATGATTGTACCAGATATTTAAAGGCGGACTTTGGCATAAACTGTAATAGTTGAAGATACAATCGTTTAGTTATCGTCGGATACGTTGCCGTTGGTTACGTGCTTTTCCTGCCAGCAGCTTCATTCCTCACTCTCTTCTTGAGTCAACGAAGGGCGCTGCAAACTATCCGAAACGACGACGAAGGTGGAAGTTGCGACGACGAAGACAATGAAGCAAAAAGCGCTGAATTGCTTACGGGATTACGATTCCTGTTTGAAAATTACAGGTCTTCTGCATGGTACTGGGAACTTGTTGATACAGTGCGCAAGGTTATCCTGACATCTGGTTTAATCCTAATCGGCAGTGAGAGCAGGTCCTATGCAGGAATCGCTTCCATCATTTCAGGTATCTATGCAATTGCTTTTGCCGTCAAAAAACCAGTGGTAGAACCGTTCGAGAACAAGTTAATGGTAACATCTTTAGTGGTCACTTTCATCAACTTGGGAATAGGAGCCGTGAGTAAGATTCCCAGCGAAAACATCCCTACATCTGTGGATCATTCCGTGGATAAAATCATGTTCGAGTTACTGGTGGTTGGAGCAAATGCTTCAGTGATCCTCCTTCTAATTGGTAAGTGCCTTTTTGTAAGTCATCTTTTATCCAATTCAGCCTGGAAAGAGAGGGTGGGGAGACTGATCTAGAATCAGCTCGTGACGTTTAAAATACGAAAGCAAACACAACCAAACTTGGTGACTTTTCCTAAGATGTATCAGTTTACAATCTGGTATAACAGTAATTTTATCAAGTGGATTGCTGTTACCATGCCGCAAGATATTGACAACATTGTCACCCATTATGCATTGCACTCCTCGACAGGGAAATCTACCGTTCTCTCTTTTATAAAAATTCAAGGATTTTTTTGGTTTTGTTTATTTATTTATTTGTTTAATTTTTACACGGTGGAATGAAATTCTGCTGCATCTTGCCTTATACAACACGTTCTGGATTTAATTCGCCATCAACACACTTTTAATTTACCAGTGGTTTTATTTGATGGATTAATTCATCATTGGAATATCTTCTTGTATACCCGTGTGTAGACACGATGGCTCGTTGCTAGGCAACTTTCCTCCGCGACGCTGTTCTGGTCATGTGATGTAGTTAGTCTCTAAAATGGCATCCGTAATAATAATTTATGTAGATATATTCGCCTGACGTTGTTCCAGGCCAATATCCTTATTGTTCGTTTGTCATTTGAATTTGCGTAAATTATAACTTTTCTCTGCATGAAAATCTAACGGGGAGGGGATCTAAGGCTGTTGTGTCTTCCGAGTATCCCCTAGCCAGAGTACAGACATGGCGGAACACAGGCCAAGGAACGAAAGGAATAACTGGGTTGGCTAAGCTGGTGTCTTTTGATCTGCTTAGCCTCGAACCTATGGCTTTCCCGATGTCCTTCAAGTACGAATCAATCAGTGGACCACACATTTCCAATTTGTTTCCGACCATTTACTCTAAAAGGGAATCCATGTTTGTCATACCGTAATTCGGCTTGCTTTTTGCGCTCCTCACCTACTTAATCCAGCTTCTCTCAATGGAGAACTTTAATTTGATCATTGAAGTATTCCAAAATGTTGCTCCTCTCTCGGTAGCTCTGGGACGTGCCTTAAAATCAAGTATAAAGCTTTCGTTCTTGTCACCCGCCAATCTCGTACTTAGAGTCCTCGGGCTCTTTGGCCAGCGGTCGGTCGCCAGGAGAGACTATGGGGAACTGTTCCATGTTCCAGATTTTCGAGACACCCCAAATAAAACCCATTTAAAGGTTTTATTTTATGGCGTCATGGCTTGTTGTGTAAAGGGATGTAAAATGTTATTGTCTTATCCTGTACGAATTCGGTCATGCGATTTATTCAACCGAACGTTGTATTTGGGCGAACCCCTTGATGCCATTTCTTCCTGTGGTCTATAGCCATGAAAAATTAGGATACCCAGTAAAACATAGTTTTAAGTATTCGATGTTCATACAGATATTGAATAATTTATAAAATAGCCAGGGTCAAGCAAGCACTGTGATTGGTCAAACTGAGTTCTGTATAACTCCACAATGCACGAAGCATACGTATGGTGCGTGCATTATAATTGCACATATGCACGGAGCACACGTCAGATCTTTTGCCTGTGGAAAATCTGAGAAATTCAGAGACAGAATGCGCTGTCACTCAAGCGATTCGCAAAGAACAGTCTCTTGTACTAATGTTTCCAGACTGTTAATTAACTTCAACTTGTCTTTCAACACCTTAAAACTTAAACTTGACTTAAAGTTAATTTCTTGAACTTGCTTACTACGTGACGAAAAACTAAAACAGTTTGACTTTTTACTTGATTGCGCTGTCGCGTGCCCTGTCGTGATCGACAAGAGCGCGCGCTATTAAGGAGAAACTTGATGTTGATTCATTAAAATTCGCACTTGTCTGAGGAGTTGCGATTGTTTATATTTTATAAAAGAAATAAAAAACTTGTTCCTCGTGCATTGTTAAGTTATATAAGGACTTGGGAATTTTTAAGAACACCCGAGAAGCGCAAAGAGGCACTCGCCTCTGCACTTCTCTCGTGTTCTTTAAAATTCCCCGTGCTTATATAACTCAACAATGCACTCGGCGCGTTTTTTATTTCTTTAATGAAATATTCCATAAATATTTGCATCGTGTCATGTATCGAGGGTTGAGAACACAAATACCATAATAATGGAATTTCTACTGTTAATCTTTTTCGCACGTTGATGACAAATTTAGACCGTCAAACAACATCAAAGCCGTGGATTACTGAGATCCTTTTTGTTCGCTTACTACAGGTGTTGTACTACGCGAGCGTAGTATGCGCCCTCTCCCAACACGAAAGCATCACACGCGTGCGAAGCGATGCGAGCTTGCGACCACGCAAGCCAAAAAACAAAATGGCGGCTCTGGGAAAAACTATTTTCCCTGTATTTCGAGTAGGTTCCAGAGGTGTGCTAAGTAGCTAAATTATGTTTGGGCTTGAAAACTGATGAAACGTGTTTTCTAATGGTTGCTGGTCCTTAACAGCCTTGAAGCCTTTGCAGAGCTGCGGAAAATCCCTGAACACGAAGGTAGCATGCGCTCACCAGTTGGAGCGCGCGCGCACGCTGCAACCCGGGTTTTCCCTGAAACAAGCATGAGCAATGGCTTTCCTAGCGTAGATTTCGAAAGACATTTTTTCTCGCTAAATTTCTACAAATCTAGCTGTACAACCTACATTCAAATATTTGCTATATTTTAGAAAGTTTTAAATAAGGCAAAATTTCAAAATTTTGTCTTTTGCCAAATTTCTACCTGACAGTGGTTCGTGCTCTTACCTGCAAATACGTATTTTTGCCCACTTTCCAAATCCTGTGATTTTAAAGTAGTGTAGTACGGCCAGATTTAGAACCAGACAGCTCTAAAAGGTGGAGCTCCCAGGCCCCCACTTAAGACTATTTTACACTTTTGAGCATGACAAATTTTATTTCTGACTCAAAAGTATCTCAATTGTATTTATTGTGCTAAAAAACTTACAAAACAACTCCTCCTAGCGTTCTTCTTAAGTTTGATTCAAGGCCTTCTTTCACACCAGAAAAGTGAAGTAAGCCACCTCAAGTCTGTTCAGTCCAGTCCTTCGCATTTCGCGTGCCTGACTATAAATACGGCAAACACAATTTCTCTTTCTTACCTTTACGGATCCATACTATCTCTTCTTTGAAACAAACGATATATGTGCAAAGACGGCATTCTGTTAATCCATTTCTCATTAGCTGATCCGACAGCGCCGGGTATCATCCGAACATTTCCAAACAACTTTCAAGTGATTCCAATCTCTTCTGATACTTTACGAACACTGGATATCATCATCTAACGATCACAAGACCTCTAGACAAAACTAAGGAGCTACAAGTCATCATCGTTAGCCTCTTATTCCCCAGGTATTAACTACACTGTAACTGGGTAGTTGTTTCCCAATAAAAATCTACAATGGCTATACTCAAACAAAGGTTAGGCATCTCAAACAGGTAACATTTGGTTAAAGTTTCATAGCTCTCAGCTAAAAAAAAAACATTGCCACTTCTCAGCGGACAGTTCAAATTTTGGCCAATCCTCAGTTACTGTGTTTTCAAAAGGTAACACAAATTTTCCTGGGACATGATGTATCTGAGGAATAGGCCTTTTGCAACAGTTGATCACGTGACCAAAAATTAGCAAACTTGCCAATAGCTGCAGCTATATGAATTACAGAAATGCAAAGAGCATGTTTTTGTTAGCTAGAACACCAATTTTCTGACCAATAACCTTTAAGGCTGAGATTTCAGGACGATTCGAATGTTGGAAAAATTGTACGGTTTTGTATGGAAACGAGAAAGGCTTGCTATCCAGTCACGTTTTCCGTAGTTAATCGCACAGAAAGAATGAGGGTGACAAACTTAGCCGGAAACTACATTTTCAGACCAACAAAATGAAAGCGAAAGATTTTGTGCCAGTTAAAAAATTGGAAAATTTACAATACAGGATTTGTATGGAAAAGCACTGAAGCGTGACTGGATGGCAAGCTGGCTTTTTCTCACACAAATCCTCCTAATTTTGAACGTCCATAAAAAATTCTCTTTCGAAGATATAAGCCTGACCGATTCGCATGCCAGGTTATTTTCTTTTTTAAGGTCTATTCAGTTTTGATAAAAGTATTTGCTAAAAATAGGTAAATCATTGTGTTTTAGAGAAGCAGGTAACGTGATCAACTGTTGCAAAACGCCTATTGGGGAATTTCCGTATTTCATTTATGTCTAAATAACGAATACGAGGAAAAAAAAAGAAGCAGATCAAGGAGTACTGCATAGACCTTTTTCATTAATAGCGGCCGATTTATTATTCTTTTCAAATATGTTAATAGGCCTAACTAACTTCGTTTTAAAGTGAAAATTCTACTGAATTTTGCCTGTGCTAGCGAGCCTATTAAGGCTAATTTCCATGAAAATAAATTAATAATTTATCGGCTGCCATTTTTGGAAAAGGTATAAGTGAAAGCAATGAATACCCAATGAGGCAGGTTCAAAAGTGCCGAATTCCTAATTTCTCAATCCTAGAAAGAGATACTTTAACTGTCCCATTGAAATTTAAGTAGTTTGGTTTATTTTGTCTTTTTCAGTCCAGTACATTATCTACATTTACCGTCACGTCAAAGAATGGCGGAAAAATCCAAAATGGTCCCTATCTTGTTGCCTCGCCCTGTTGTTACCTTTGAATGAACTTCAGGGCGAAATTCGAGGATTGGCTGGGACTAACGTTTTTAAGCAACAACTTCAGACAGGTAGAATTGACATGCCGTCCATGACAACCGCCATAAAAGACAGTGGCGTGGTCAACTTCACCCTCGAAGAAGAGGAAGAATCAACTGAGAATCCTTCAAGGACAGAAGACGAAGAACGGCCCGGCAACGTCGAATCCCACACTGATGTGACCGTCGTCACTATCCACACCGCTAAACCACCAAAATCATACGATACTAAACTTTGAGCAAATGATACGCAATCAACGTTGTAACTGTTTTCTTGTTGTGGTGATTGTGCTTTCTTTTTGTTTGGTCGTTATTTTTATTTTGTTTTCTTTTACTTGTTTATGTTCTTTTCTATTCACTTGCGCAAAAAAAAAAAACGCAGCCTTCAGTTTTTAAATATAATTTATCGGATAGAAGTGTAAAACGTGATCCAGGCGTCACTCCACTCTGAAATAATTGTATGATTTAAGTACGTAGAAAGAGCGGGGTCTAGATTACATTGCCAACGCTGTTACAAAAAATCTATCCGAGAGACATAGATACCTATTAACTGCTGCTGTTCTGAATTACGAGTTAGTGAGTGAAGTCCAAGTGAAATAATTTTAATAATCAATTAAGTGAATCATAATTATTCCTAACAAGTACAATTATTATTACTGATCCATTAGTTCATGAGTAGACAAAAATTAAGCTATGATCCAACAGGATGAATGACTTTAATAGTAGCGAATCCCAATAAATAACAAAGGGAAAAGCAAACATTAGGGAATAATAAATATACCCTCTCTGTGGCATGCTAATTAAAGAGTTATGGGATGCTACCTTCCATAAGAGTAAATCGCCAGAAAAATGGCTCATAACAAGAAAGATTTAGTAGATAACATAAAAAGAAAAGGTTTAGTAGCTAGGAAAGATTTAGTAGATAATATCAAAAGAAAAGATTTAGTAGCTACGAGATATAGTAGATAATATAAAAAGAAAAGATTTAGTAGATAACATAAAATAAAAAAGATTTGGTAGATTACATAAAAGAAAGGATTTATTAGATAACATAAAAACAAAAGATTTAGTAGATAACATTAAAAGAAAAGATTTGGTAGATAACATAAAAAGGAAAGATTTAGTAGATAACATTAAAGAAAAAATTTGGTATAGATAACTTTAAAAGGAAAGATTTAGTAGATAACATTAAAAAAAAGATTTAGTAGATAGAATTAAAAGAAAAGATTTGGCAGATAACATAAAAGAAAAGAATTTAGTAGATGAAAAAAGAAAACTTTAGTAGCTAGGAAAGATTTAGTAGATAACATAACAAGAACAGATTTAGTAGATAGCATGAAAAGGAAAGCTTTAGTAGGTAAAATAAAAAAGGGAAAAGATTCAGTAGATAAATTCAGTAAAAAACACTTGATTTCGTTGATTCACGTAATTTATCAACTAAAGTGAATATTAATTCGTTTAGACACAGGTCAGACTGCACCCTTAATGTTGCCAGGGAAACGATACGGTGTAGAAGAGAAAATAAGGACCTCCGCAGAGACGACGACGACACCAACGAAAGTGGAACTTAAAAATTACATTAGTGTTTTCTGAAAAAACTCGTGATGTTGTGTAATGTGGCCGGACTATAGGAGCTAACTTCGTGCGGGCGGTTTTAAAGTTCAGAAAGAGAAAAGAAAATTAATCATCAAGACGTGCGTTCACGTTCCCCATAAAACTATAAATTTGGTCATTTCACGGTGTTGTTTTGCAGAAGAAGGCAAAGAAATGTACGAAAGTGTATAATGCACGTTCAACGTTTTTTCTAATTAAGACTATTTTCTGACGTTCTCGTTTCTGACGTTCTCGTTGACGTCGTCGTCGTCGGTACTTAATCTCCCCATTAATAGATAACTTAGGTGGCCATTTGCTCATTGTAGGTGTTTGTTTACCCTAAAGCCGCAATATAAAATAAGGACAGTTTTGATCTATTTCTTGATACGTATGAAGTGATTTGTAGACTGATAGAAACAAGACGGTACAAAACATATTGCCGTGAGTGATTAGTAGTTAAACATCCAATGAAGTTGCTTTTTTTGTAGCGAGCCACTGTGATTACCTGCAGAAACGGACGCTAAATGAGGTTCATGGCTAAGGAGTTTTTCTTAGGAAACGTACAAGGGGCACTTATGCGCCAATACGTATGTTTCCTGCAGAAACGGAGGGAGAACTTACCATAAGCAAAATTGCATCTTCAACTGATAGTGTTAATGGACTCATTTTAATTTGTGTCCAGTCGTTGGAATTGGGTACTAATTATGCAGTAAAATGTTTCAATCCACCACAATAGCCTGAACGTATTGCCCGTATTATGAATTTGCCGGTCATATAAAGGGAGAGTTTACATGTTCATTTGGTCTTACTGGGACCAAGTTAACTATCCGTAATATCCCGCCTGGCATACAGAGGTGTCCGTATTATGTGAGGTGTTTAAAGCAGAGGCTCTACTGTAGGAATTAATAAGCATTTAGCAGTTCGTGAAGACTGTGTTAATAACTCGATTACTCATTAAAAAGCTCAGGTTCTTATGAAATTCCAACTAACATGTCATTTGCAAACGTGGCGGAACAATTGGGTTTTTGTAATTCAGTCATTCTGATCAGCTATCCGTTTATTGGCTGGATTACTTTTGAAATGCCTCCTAGAAACCCTATTTTGGCGTTTGTTCTGTTGTGAAGCATGTTTGTTGGAGCGTGTACAAAAGGCTCAATTAAAGGTTTTAAGATAACATTTGGTAATATAATTGTAGAAACTTAAAAAAAAGATAACGTTTGTCCAGTTACCAACCATGCTTGCCGGAGCGTATACAAAAGGCTCCATTAATGTTTTTTACATAACATTTGGTAATATAACTGTAGAGCTTAAAGAAGAAAACGTTGGCCCAGTTACCATGCATGCTTGTTGGAGCGTGTACAAAAGGCTCCATTAATACTTTTTAGGTAACATTTGGTAATATAACTGAAGGAACTTAAAGAAGATAATTTGTAAAATAAGAGAAGCCTTAAATAAAGCCGGTGAACCTGAAGCTGCAATATTCACATGAAAAGTCTTTGTGTGTAGAGACTGGTTTTGACGTCTCCTTGTCATGGCTGAGAAACTGAAATCAGTCGACATGGCGACCAAGTGCTTTCACCTCGTTACTTCTTCTTACAACGAACGATAACCGAGCATAACAGTGTCCTTTAGATGGAAGGAAGGTGCAGGTCAAATTCAGTGGAAGATATTACTCCAGGGGTTCCTTCTTTGGATCCACCGTTTGCTATTTTTGGCAATCTATGTTCGTGTTATTTTCAAGAGGCAGGAAGCTTCACAACGCATGGGAACAATTAATTGATGCCTCGCCTTAGTTTTTGTCGTTGTTAGTTTGCTCCTGAATTAAACTTGTATTCTCTTTTAATTACATCTGTGTAATGGCAACTCTTCTCGTCAGTTTTGTTTGTTTTGTACGCTACGAAAAAAATAATTTGTTTGTTTCGGCTTGCTTACGGTGACTGTTTTACTGACATTTTTTTACGAAATCCTTGATGGTTGTAAGAAAATTTTGCCTTCCAAGCGTAATCGCAATGGTTCCTTATAGATTAAGGATTAATCTTTACTTGTAATTTCAAAGTCTTCGCGAATTGTCCCTGTCGCGCATTTTGGGAATCTTTTAAAATGCGCTTGAAAATTAATCCTTAATTATACTCGGCCTCGTAAGAATAATACTTAACAATTATTCGAAGAGCGCGTTAGATATGAGATAGGATACGAGGCACGAAGCGCCGAGTTGGCTATACCAATCTCATATCCAACAAGCGCGAATGGAATAATTGTTTTATTAAATTCTCCGCGTTTGGATATTTCTGTTGAAGTTTGCTGAATTTAATTTGAGTAAAAATTTCTTTCAACTTAAAACGACCGGATGTTGAAGCAACTTTCGACCAAAGCGACAACATTATGATCACATGACACACGCAGCTCTTTGCAAACGGAGTTGAATGAAAAGATCGAAAGCGAAGTAGATCAGACACACCCGGACATGTACGAGTTACAACCTTTCTGATATAAGCATTTAAGTGCTTTTGAAGTTCCAGCTCATCGAGAAGCGTAATAGTGAACATTTGAGCAAATGTTTTGCTGTGTGGTGCCCAGCGAAGGAAGGGATCAAGGACGGCTTTTTTATGCTGAACTGAATTCCTCGTAGACGTTTTAAAACACTCTTTTCTCTTTCTGAACTTTAAAACCTCCTCCACGAAGTTAGCTCCTATAGTCCGGCCACATTACACAACATCACTTTTTTTTTCTTCAGAAGACACTAATGCAATTTTTAAGGTCCGCTTTCGTTGCCATCGTCGTCGTCTCTGCTGAGGTCCCTATTTCCTCTTCTACACCGTATCGTTTGCCTGGCAACACTAAGGCAAGTCCAAGTGTACGAGGTACAACCGCGCTAAGACAAGCATTCAGCCGTGAAGCGCAAGAGCGCGGCATTTGCGCAAATGTTATGCTGAGTGGTGCCGAGCGACGGAAACGAACATTATGGCCGTCGCTCGTACGGATTTCATAGTCGAACTTTTGTAACTGGAGTCCTCGTAAACGCATAGAAACATAAAGGTAGGCATTAACCTCTTCTTGAGAAGTTTCTTCGATGGGTTTCAACCTCTTACCGCCAGGATTTGCGAGCCATCCTGAATTTTTTGAAGGTGACCGATTGTTATTGTTGTTGTTGTTGTTGTTATGTGCCTAAATCGTAAAATCGTGCAATTTTTCTGATTTTTAAGGAAACTTCAGAGATACATACCATTAAATAGTGTCATACCGAACTTTGTGGCTTTAATTACACGGGATGCCCTGAAGGGGCATACCGTGTCTAAAAACGGGTCGATTTCTTTTTTTTTTTTTTTTTTCTTCCTCGTAGCTACAAATCGGTACATTAATTTATTCATTAAACTCACCCCTCTCCTACTCGGGGTGTATTGTTCTGATTGTCTTCAACAGAAGCAGCCCAATCAAAATCCATTCTTGTCTCTTACATCGCGAGGGAGGGGACCCACTCACCCCTACCTGTGTGACGTCAACACATCATTTGATTTATTTATAAAAAACAGATTAAATTTGGCGCCATATTGTTAACATGTTCTGGACTCAAGTGTGCCGTTTTCAAACGCAAATTTCACCATTTTGAAGCGGTGAATCGAAAGAATAACTTCTAAGAAGCACCCGACACGTAAAACGGTGGAAATTGGTGAGTTCCTGGCGAAGGAATCGTGCTTTGTTTGACAGTCTTAGACCACCACGCGAGACTGAAAAGAGGTCATTGACAAGCTTATGTTATCGTAATGGAATTTCAAAAATTTCCAGTGAAAGTCTGGGTCGCATAATATAATACAAGGGAAACAACGTACCGCAATCGTCGTGACTCAAACTATTCCATTAGCAAGGACAGATTTATCAATCGGAGAAGCATACAGTTGGAATAAATGAATCAGCCCCAGCATCACGCGTAATGCCAGTGTAGCAGGCATCTTGTTACGCGGGATGCCCTGAGGGGGCATACCGTGTCTTAAAACGGGTCGATTTCTTTTTACGCGGGATGCCCTGAGGGGGCATACCGTGTCTAAAAACGGGTCGATTTCTTTTTTTTTTTTTTTTCTTCCTCGTAGTCACAAATCGGTACATTAATTTATTCATTAAACTCTCCCCTCTCCTACTCGGGATGTAATGTTCTGATTGTCTTCAACAACAGCAGGCCAATCAACATCCATTCTTATCGCTTTAATCGCGAGGGAGGGGACCCACTCACCCCTGCCGGTGTGACGTCAACACATCATTTGATATATTTATTAAGGACGGATTAAATTTGGCGCCATATTGTTAACATGTTGAGGACTCAAGTGTGCCGTTTTCAAACGGAAATTTCACCATTTTGAAGCGGTGAATCGAAAGAATAACTTTTAACAAGCACCCGACATTTAAAACGGTGGAAATTGGTGAATTCCTGGCGAAGGAATCGTGCTTTGTTTGACAGTCTTAGGCCACGACGCGAGACTAAAAAGAGGTCACTGAAAAGCTTACATTATCGTAATGGAATTTCACACATTTCCGGTAATAGTCTGAGTCGCGTAACACAAGGTAAACAACGTAACGCGATCGTCGTGACTCAAACTATTCCATTAGCAAGGATAGTTTTATCAATCGGCGAAGCATACAGTTGGAATAAATGAATCAGCCCCAGCATCTCGCGTAATGCCAGTATAGCAGGCATCTTGTTTTTTTTTTTTTTCTTCCTCGTAGCTACAAATGTGTACATTAATTTATTCATTAAACTATCCCCTCTCCTACTCGGGATGTATTGTCCTGATTGTCTTCAACAAAAGAAGGCCAATCAAAATCCTTTTTTGTCGCTTATATCGCGAGGGAGGGGACCCACTCATCCCGACCTGTGTGACGTCAAAGCATCATTTGATTTATTTATCACATCCGGATTAAATTTGGCGCCATATTGTTAACATGTTCTGGACTCAAGTGTGCCGTTTTCAAACGGAAATCTCACCATTTTGAAGCGGTGAATCGAAAGAATAACTTCTAAGAAGCACCCGACATTTAAAACGGTGGAAATTGGTGAGTTCCTGGCGAAGGAATCGTGCTTTGTTTGACAGTCTTAGACCACCACGCGAGACTGAAAAGAGGTCATTGACAAGCTTATGTTATCGTAATGGAATTTCAAAAATTTCCAGTGAAAGTCTGGGTCGCATAATATAATACAAGGGAAACAACGTACCGCAATCGTCGTGACTCAAACTATTCCATTAGCAAGGACAGATTTATCAATCGGAGAAGCATACAGTTGGAATAAATGAATCAGCCCCAGCATCACGCGTAATGCCAGTGTAGCAGGCATCTTGTTACGCGGGATGCCCTGAGGGGGCATACCGTGTCTTAAAACGGGTCGATTTCTTTTTACGCGGGATGCCCTGAGGGGGCATACCGTGTCTAAAAACGGGTCGATTTCTTTTTTTTTTTTTTTTCTTCCTCGTAGTCACAAATCGGTACATTAATTTATTCATTAAACTCTCCCCTCTCCTACTCGGGATGTAATGTTCTGATTGTCTTCAACAACAGCAGGCCAATCAACATCCATTCTTATCGCTTTAATCGCGAGGGAGGGGACCCACTCACCCCTGCCGGTGTGACGTCAACACATCATTTGATATATTTATTAAGGACGGATTAAATTTGGCGCCATATTGTTAACATGTTGAGGACTCAAGTGTGCCGTTTTCAAACGGAAATTTCACCATTTTGAAGCGGTGAATCGAAAGAATAACTTTTAACAAGCACCCGACATTTAAAACGGTGGAAATTGGTGAATTCCTGGCGAAGGAATCGTGCTTTGTTTGACAGTCTTAGGCCACGACGCGAGACTAAAAAGAGGTCACTGAAAAGCTTACATTATCGTAATGGAATTTCACACATTTCCGGTAATAGTCTGAGTCGCGTAACACAAGGTAAACAACGTAACGCGATCGTCGTGACTCAAACTATTCCATTAGCAAGGATAGTTTTATCAATCGGCGAAGCATACAGTTGGAATAAATGAATCAGCCCCAGCATCTCGCGTAATGCCAGTATAGCAGGCATCTTGTTTTTTTTTTTTTTCTTCCTCGTAGCTACAAATGTGTACATTAATTTATTCATTAAACTATCCCCTCTCCTACTCGGGATGTATTGTCCTGATTGTCTTCAACAAAAGAAGGCCAATCAAAATCCTTTTTTGTCGCTTATATCGCGAGGGAGGGGACCCACTCATCCCGACCTGTGTGACGTCAAAGCATCATTTGATTTATTTATCACATCCGGATTAAATTTGGCGCCATATTGTTAACATGTTCTGGACTCAAGTGTGCCGTTTTCAAACGGAAATCTCACCATTTTGAAGCGGTGAATCGAAAGAATAACTTCTAAGAAGCACCCGACATTTAAAACGGTGGAAATTGGTGAGTTCCTGGCGAAGGAATCGTGCTTTGTTACACAGTCTTAGACCACGACGCGAGACTGAAAAGAGGTCATTGAGAAGCTTATGTTATCGTAATGGAATTTCAAAAATTTCCAGTGAAAGTCTGGGTCACGTAATACAAGGGAAACAACGTAACGCAATCGTCGTGACTCAAACTATTCCATTAGCAAGGATAGATTTATCAATCGGCGAGGCATACAGTTGGAATAAATGAATCAGCTCCAGCATCACGCGTAATGCCAGTGTAGCAGGCATCTTGTTTTTTTTCTTCGTAGTAGCTACAAATCGGTACATTAATTTATTCATTAAACTCTCCCCTCTCCTACTCGGGATGTATTGTTCTGATTGTCTTCAACAAAGGCAGGCCAATCAAAATCCATTCTTGTCGCTTATATCGTGAGGGAGGGGACCTACTCACCCCTACCTGTGTGACGTCAATGCATCATTTGATATATTTATTAATGACGGATTAAATAGTCGGACCATATTGTTTTAACATGTTCTGGACTCAAGTGTGCCGTTTTCAAACGGAAATCTCACCATTTTGAAGCGGTAAATCGAAAGAATAACTTCTAAGAAGCACCCGACACGTAAAACGGTGGAAATTGGTGAGTTCCTGGCGAAGGAATCGTGCTTTGTTTGACAGTCTTAGACCACGACGCGAGACTGAAAAGAGGTCATTGAGAAGCTTACGTTATCGTAATGGAATTTCACAAATTTTCCGTAGCCTCCCACGCAGACGTTCTTGGGGGTTCGTCACGCGTTCCTGCCCTAAGAACGTCTGCGTGGGAGGCTAAAATTTCCGGTGATAGTCTGAGTCGCGTAACGCAAGGGAAACAACGTAACGCAATCGTCGTGACTTAAACTATTCCATTAGCAAGGATAGTCTTATCAATCGGCAAAGCATACAGTTGGAATAAATGAATCAGCCCCAGCATCACGCGTAATGCCAGTGTAGCAGGCATCTTGTTTTTTTTCTTCTTCGTAGCTACAAATCGGTACATTAATTTATTCATTAAACTCACCCCTCTCCTACTCGGGGTGTATTGTTCTGATTGTCTTCAACAGAAGCAGGCCAATCAAAATCCATTCTTGTCGCTTATATCGCGAGGGAGGGGACCCACTCACCCCTACCTGTGTGACGTCAACGCATCATTTGATCTATTTATTAAAAACAGATTAAATTTGGCCCCATATTGTTAACATGTTCTGGACTCAAGTGTGCCGTTTTCAAACGGAAATTTCACCATTTTGAAGCGGCAAATCGAAAGAATAACTTCTAAGAAGCACCCAACATTTAAAACGGTGGAAATTGGTAAATTCCTGGCGAAGGAATCGTGCTTTGTTTGACAGTCTTAGACCACGACGCGAGACTGAAAAGAGGTCATTGAGAAGCTTACGTTATCGCAATGGAATTCCCGCAATTTCCCTTGAAACCCTGAGTAGCGTAACGCAAGGGAAACAACGTAACGCGATCGTCGTGACTCAAACTATTCCATTAGCAAGGATAGTTTTATCAATCGGCGAAGCATACAGTTGGAATAAATGAATCAGCCCCAGCATCACGCGTAATGCCAGTAGAGCAGGCATCTTGTTGTTGTTATATTGCGATGGCATTTTCTGGCATTTCTTTCTTTTCTTTTTTTTTTTTCTCCATTTTTCCGAAGAAACTTTCGCTTCCCGCCGAAAAAAACATTAGCTTAGCAACACCTGGGGCAATCGTTTTCCATATAAGGTCAAACTAAGGTATATGAGCTGATAACCGGGATTTAGTGAACCAATCAGAACGCTGGAAATGCATTATCCGAGGACAAGAATTTAATAATACGTGTTATACAGGGGAATAAGGAAAACCATTTCAGTTGAACTGACATTCTAAGCTACATAGTTATGTTTGAGTGGGTGGGGGGGGGGGGGGGGGTGGGTAAAACAAATATCAAAATATTATGTATACTGTAGGTAAATATCGGGATCGGCTATTTTTTTAGTTAAGGCCCGTTTTCAACATTTGCCCAACATTCGTTTAACAAATATTGAATGAATGAAGTGTTCAAACTGTCGATTCTAAAGCTTGAATAACGCTTAATTTAAATTTCATTTAAACAAATGAAAAAGCTGGCCCACCTCTGGTGTATTAATCTGTGTTTGGGGATTATTTTACCGTTACGGGCATTCTTTAAAATCACTGTTATTCCACTCATAAGACGGAGTCAAGGTAACACACTTGGATTTCGACCGTTAGCTCGTGTAGTCCGCTCAGAGGCGGTTTGCGCCTCGAAAATCCATCCCAGCGGCGAATTCTGATTCACAGTAAAGCCCCATGATTTACGAACCTTGGTGAATGCTTCGTCATCCCAAATCTCCTCACACTTGGCTGGCAATGGGCATTTTCTGCTTCCGATTCCACGATCGCTTCTTTTCTTCGAGAGCTGTTGATTTTGAAAATGGATACGGGGCTTGAGTCCGAGGTCAAATTAACTCTTCCCCATGTGGTACTGTCATTTCATGTACAGCATTTACCCCATCCCCACAGCGACATCTCGGCCAGCTCCATTATTATGAGCGACCAATGGCAAGGCAAGGCGACGAGATATCAACAGACAGCAAAATTTGAATATTCTGTGGGTTTTTCTCGAGCTACAAAACATGTCATCAAAGGTGAAGAGAACACTCGAAAATGACCGTGATATCTCCGTCTTATGAAGGGAATAACAGTGATTTGAAAGAATGCCCGTAACGGTAAAATAGTCCCCAAACGCACAAGAATACACCAGAGGTGAGTCAGTTTTATTTATTTTATTGAATGACAATCAAATTTAGCGTTATTTAAACTTCAGAATCGACAGTATTTTATTTCCCATATAAAGTCTTATAACGCGTTTAAATTCTCAAAGGCTGCTTGTAACCCAATACTGCTTGCACCCAAAAGGTCATCGTCCCACTAGTAATTAATTATTACACGCTCTCCAGTAATGACGCGAGCTTGGAGCACCTATGCTGTCACTTACTCGATGGTCGTCTTCCTATCATCACTTCATCGTAGCCTTCCACGCAGTCGTTTTTAGGGGACTCGTATTACCTCCTCCCCACAAGGAGGTAATACGAATCCCCTAAAACACGACTGCGTGGGAGGCTACACTTCAGCCTTGTGATGAATTCCCTTACAAGAGCATAGTTCAATTAAGAGCAGTTTCGTGTCCCATAAAATATTTCACTCAGTCAATGTTGCTCCTACTGAAATCTAAGTAAACGTCAAGAAAAGGAGAACTCAGGAAAATCACTCCTTGTTGCTTGGCAGTGATCTTTAAAGGGTAAGTATCACGGAAATTTTACGTCATTTCAAAACCAGAAAATGCTTGTCTAACAACAAAAACCAAAAATTTATCTAGTTTTGTCGTAAATTATCACCCCAGTGCAAAACAACTGTCGATTAGTGCCTCTGGCCAGAGACAGAGTGGGTCGGAATGAATTGAAACTTGAAAAAAATGTTAGGCTAATGTTTTTCACGTTTTCGCATTTTTGTACTTCCAAAATGCGCTAGAACAGAGTACGAGTTGTTCCTGTCAAGTATTGGGTTGATTTCTCTTCTCTCGTTGCTCTAGAATTATTTTGTAGCAAAGTGAAGGTCTTATTTCACAATTTTTAACAAAAGAGGTCAAAAACCCCATGATTTTGAGGGCATAAGTAAACTCTGTGTGTTTATAACTGCATGGGAGCCGGGCGGTGCGAACAAAACTGCCCCGAAACAAATTGTTCAAAAATTAGTTTATCCACGAATATTTTTCAAAACGATTGAAATATATTTGTAAAGCTTGAAACACAGAAATGAGACAAGAAAGTCCACAAGGATTCCGACACTTCACTGGTTTATTTGCTTGTCTCGATGTTCACAACGTTCACTAAATTGGTTCCATTGCGATTGAAAACGGTGCTCTGCGCGGCGAAGCTGCGCACCGGGAGCACCATAGCCAAGAGAAATTAATAAGCCCATCAATACGAGAAATGACGTCACTTCCGTCCGTCCGTAGGCAGCACTACAGGAAAACTCAAGTGTGTGAAGCCGTGTTGTTTTAAGAAAATTTTGCCCTCTATAATAGTTACGTAATTGCGATGAGTCCTCGTACAATTAAGGATTAATTTGCGAAAACTTTTAAAATATGCGTGAAAATTAATCCTTAATTCTACTCGGCTTCATGCTAATTCATATACATATTAGCTTTCTCACACATTGACTTGTCAAAGGCTATTTTGATACAAAGCTATATTAATCTCGTTTACTTAACTAAGAGAACTGGTCATAACAAGTTTGCTCGAAGATCCACCTTGTCTGGAGTAGGGGCTATAGAACACACCAGCTCTTCTGTGAACATTACCAACACAATTTTACTGGCTTTAAATTTGAGTTGACACAGAAATATTCAGCTAGCAAGAGTCAGCATTGCTAGATAAACAAGAAAAATGAGGTTCTAATCTCATCGTTATTTTTTACTGCTATATAGCGGAGTGGCTATGCAATAAAGAGACCATCCTTTGAGGTTGAGGAAGGGGAGTGCAGGCAGAGGCCACCATCTAGTTTGGGGTTTGGTCTTTCCTTATGCTGTTCTTATCTTATCCGCAATTTTAAACGTGAATAATTCAAACTAATCGTATAATCTCAATAATGCACAGCCTCCAACAACTTAAAATTCAACACCAATTCCGCTAACTCGAACTATTTTTGTTTCCCTTCTGAGTTGAAGTCAGCGGGATTCTACTGTGACTCCAAAGCTTGCTATGAGGAATTTTCAGTAATCATGGTGTGTTTAAGCTCAATTTAAACGCCGCCAAAATTGTTGCCTCCAACAAATGCGTTGTTGACTGCGAGTATTTTTTTTCCAGAGATGGTTAAGTGGAGCGCGCGGAAAAAATTTGTCTCCTCCTGGGAAGCAATCTACACGCTGGGTCGCTTTACTATCCCCAAGAAAAAGCAAGGGTCTACTCGCAAATTAAATCATCGAGCTAAATTGCCTGATCACAGAGCATTCAACCAACATACGCTGGTCCAGCATAATGGGGAGCAGAGTGCTAAACATTCTTACATCGAAATGCACAGAAATGTTGGAACATTTAGCTGGGGTTTCAAACACACTAACGACAATGCTGTCAGGGAATTATTTATTTATTTCCGCAAGTCTTCTCTCGGTACATGTTATATCGAAGTAAATCGAAAGAATCTACTTTGCAGTACAATGTTGACTCGTAGGTAATTTTGGCCCGTGTTTCTGAGGCGTAAATGAGTCTTCCTTAGAATAAACCCAACCAGCAATACGTCTCCTGCTACTGATTTTCAAGTACCATTTGTTGACCAGGAAAAAAAAAAAGAAAAGAAAAGAAAAGTCCGGCTAAAGACGAGACACTATAATTTATAAAACAACGACTAAATTTGAAGATAGCTACTGCCCATAAAGATCCGTGAGAAAAGGCAAGTTCAGATATCGTAATGTGAAAACAAGCTGCTTAGAATGTCGGCTACTTAGCCCACATACAAACTCTCCTTCCATAAAGTTGCCCAAAATGTCAAAATATGCCCGTATAAAAGAAGTACCTGTCTTTAAATAAACAGATGCAATAATGCGACACTCTCAAAAGTAAATAGTGACTTGTATGTAAAATTGGAGCCATGGCATGGGCGACTTAACTCCACTAAGGAAGAATTGCCATGTAGGAGGAGTAACCGGTTACTATGTTTTGTCGGCAATGAAATATGAATAGCCTTTCCTAAATGTAAACTACAAAATGAATCCTATTTAAATGCTAATCCTAGAGTAAAAGACATTTTTTCTGGTTTGGCCGGTTTGCTCCCAGGATTTCTGGTTACTGTTCTTTCTAACAACGATGGCTGAATTCGCTGGATCTGTTGCATCATCAGCTGGAATGATTGCCCGACATTCAGGCCAGTCTAAAGAAAACACAAAACAATTGTTAGAGCAGCGGCAGTGCTGCGACATGTGAACACAGCAACACCTAGGCTGCTTTCAATTATATAACACAGTTAAATCAGGCATGTTTCCAATTGTGAACACCTATATGAATGCTGCTTTTAAGCGTGAACACTGCCTTACTCGTATAAGGCCTGTTTTCAAGCATAAACCTATATCAAGGCTGCTTTCAAGCGTGACACAGCTGCATCTCATTGTTTTCAAGTGTGAATACACCTACAAGAAGGCCGCTTTTAGACGTGAAGAGAACACAGTTATATCAGTGCTGTTTTCAAGTGTAAACCGAAAAATATAAACTATCATGGCTGGTACATGTATTGCCAGAGCAGGATTTATTCTAAAGGATGCCATCGCCGGGTCACCGTAAATAAAGATGAACAGGCACATACAATTTGCAGAAGTGTGTCAAACGTGGCGATCAAATTTCACCAAGGCGAGCTATGTTACTGCAAAAAAAGAGTCTTACAGACTAAATGCATTGTACCTTTGGGAACAAGATCGTAATGTTTTGAAATCGTTTTTCACCACACTTAAAAAACGCCACATTACAAATTTCATCTGCTATCAAAGCAACCTATAAAAGTGGGGCTAGGTATATTCGTTATAAGTTACATTGTATGTGCTGGTCACTGGGTATAGATGTTAACGATACTGGTATATAGTCTGAAAACTTGTATGGATTTAACATAGAAGAGGTCCGTTTCTCGTAGGTATTTTTCAGATCCGTTTTCTACCAACTGGTGTTCACTTCTTCTGTTTAGTGACCCATTGTGATTAAGGTTTCAACGTTTGTTAGATGACGAAAATTGTCAGTGATGAAAAAATATTTACAACGCAATTTTTAAGGGGTTAAAATAGCTAAAGGAATTTTATTTGGTGTTGATAACACCTTGTTTACCTTACTTTGATGAGTTTTTACCCAACTTGACCTTTAACCAATCCTTTCCAGGGAACAACGATTGCTCCAATTTTTGATACTTTTTAGTTTATATTCTTGGGTGCTTTTAACACATTAACGGCAGTTGATGTTCACTTTAAAAATAAAGATATCGGAATAACAATATCTGTACTTTTAAGGTGTTTGAGGTAAATACTACGATTTTATGGTGATTATGAAGGTAAATATCCATTGTGGTAATTCTGCTATCGGCCTCATACTGAATACTACGGTGGCCCGTATATGCAATGCACAAATAACAATTCCAGTGCATAAATATTGATCTTAATACATTAATTTAACTCATTCAGTTCACATTATCATTTTCTAATACACGGACATGTTTCTCAGTGCACAAATATATTTTTCAGTGCACAAATGTATTTTTCAGGTTCACAAATATGTTTCAGTGCACAAATAAGTTTCCCAGCGCACAAATATATTTTTCAGTGCACAAATATGTTTCCCAGTGCACAAATATATTTTTCAGTGCACAAATAAGTTTCCCAGTGCACAAAATTATTCCTGGCACCCAATGGGCTAAAAATGACAACTGATCGAAAGCGCGGCAAACAACGCGACCAGGCCTCAATGACAGTGCAGTCTCAGGGTCTTTCGGCCATTTTTAGCCCATTGGGTGCCAGGAATAGTTTTGTGCACTGGGAAACTTATTTGTGCACTGAAAAATATATTTGTGCACTAGGAAACATATTTGTGCACTGAAAAATATATTTGTGCACTGGGAAACTTATTTGTGCACTGAAAAATATATTTGTGCACTGGGAAACATATTTGTGCACTGGGAAACATATTTGTGCACTGAAAAATATATTTGTGCACTGGGAAACATATTTGTGCACTGAAAAATATATTTGTGCACTGGGAAACTTATTTGTGCACTGAAAAATATATTTGTGCACTGGGAAACTTATTTGTGCACTGAAAAATATATTTGTGCACTGGGAAACATATTTGTGCACTGAAAAATATATTTGTGCACTGGGAAACTTATTTGTGCACTGAAAAATATATTTGTGCACTGGGAAACATATTTGTGCACTGGGAAACATATTTGTGCACTGAAAAATATATTTGTGCACTGGGAAACTTATTTGTGCACTGAAAAATATATTTGTGCACTGGGAAACTTATTTGTGCACTGAAAAATATATTTGTGCACTGGGAAACTTATTTGTGCACTGAAAAATATATTTGTGCACTGGGAAACATATTTGTGCACTGAAAAATATATTTGTGCACTGGGAAACATATTTGTGCACTGAAAAATATATTTGTGCACTGGGAAACATATTTGTGCACTGAAAAATATATTTGTGCACTGGGAAACATATTTGTGCACTGAAAAATATATTTGTGCACTGGGAAACTTATTTGTGCACTGAAAAATATATTTGTGCACTGGGAAACATATTTGTGCACTGAAAAATATATTTGTGCACTGGGAAACATATTTGTGCACTGAAAAATATATTTGTGCACTGGGAAACTTATTTGTGCACTGAAAAATATATTTGTGCACTGGGAAACATATTTGTGCACTGAAACATACAGTATTTGTGTACTGAAGAATACATTTGTGCACTGAAAAATATATTTGTGCATTGAAAAAATAATTTATATATTTGTGCACTGAGAAACATGTCCGTGTATTAGAAAATGAAATTGTGAACTGAATAAGTTAAATTAATGTATTAAGATCAATATTTATGCACTGGAATTGTTATTTGTGCATTGCATATATGGGCCACCGTAGAATACAGTGACGGTGCAACCTCACAAAAAATTCTAACGATTAGCCACACTGATAACACATAACGAGCCAGAGGTTCTTAGCAACGAAAATAAAACTTCGGCACCCCTTGGAGATACCAGGCAATTTGCCTGGTTTCTCCACGGGACGTCAAATAACTCGGAGCATTCCAATGTAATAGAATCCATTCTGGCATTTCTTCTGTCTCGCTTGCGGCGTTAATTTTAACGCGAAAGTGTTATAATCCTTGCGCCTAAAAGTTCTTTTTTGCAAGCTTTTAATTAAATTTCTTTCGAGATATGACGTGTCTGCAAACGGATCCCGCATGACATGTTTTACTACAGTCTGTTTCGGGGCACGCAACAGTTCAGTAGTGGAATCTTTTCGCAGAAATTCAGATTAATACGTAATGAAAAACGGAATCGTGACTTTAATCGCCCGCCACACAGGAATAGAAGGAGGCAAATATGTCGTTAACACTGGGAACCCTGACTAACTTGGAGATCCTTGGAGATACGGAAAATGTTTCAGCAAAGGAATGTAAATCGATCCGATTAGTTGGCTTATTCGTATGCACACTGCAAATTGTCGGCCTGAGCTTTCTTTTTTTTTTTTTTTACTGATATAGCGCGGGCTTAAGATCTGCTCGATTTATAAATTCTGCTGCTCTTTGACAGATTTCATATTTAGCAAGGTTTATACAAGCAGTTCCATTGCGATCAAGTTTTATCAATCGGGTCGATTTCGTCCACTTATTCACTTTCTTGATGTGATAAATCGTTATGTGTAAATCAACTCATGCTAAATCGGCCAAACAAAATTCGGCCCAATAAATCGGCACGCGTGCGTTAACCTTGGGCTCACACAAGTACTAGAAAAGGCTACCAAACAAAATAAGCTAAAATATACTAGTAAAAATAGAGCTGTAACAAGGATAAGACATATTGGATTAAGAAACGTTCTCTGGTTAAAAAGATTAAAAACATGAGCTTTCGGCTATCAAATAAATTGACTAGACGTTATACCCTCTAAGTTTTCTAATATCCCTTTCCTTAGCAGAAGTTTGGTTTTTTGTGGTAATCGTAAAAAATGTAGAGCCTCTTTCACGTCTTGTTTATCGTATTAATGTACGTGGTGGACCCAGACATTGAATTCGCGCCTGTTTTTATGCTTAAATAAGTCACAACAGACCCTTTGAGCCATACGCATGCCGTTTCACAATCTTTGCATTTTTCTGAATTCTTGAGGTGTTCTTTGACATTTGTGAAGTGATGTCCACAAATGAACGCCAATGAGATGCATTAAATGTCTGACATCACAAGATGTCCCCTACCGTAAATTCTTACTAAAACGCAAATAATTCTGTCAAACATTTAACAATTATTCCAAGAGCGCGCGCTGGATATGAGATGATAGATAGCCAACGAGGCGCGTAGCACCGAGTTGGCTATTATTTAAAAATCATCTCATATCCAACAAGCGCAAATGGAATAATTGTTTTATTTAAAAAAATCAAGAAATATTGCTAGATCTTACTGATTTCACTGTGCAAGAATAACAAGCAGACAATTTAATGGTCGCCATTTCTCGTATATACCATGGCCGCTAAGCCAATCAAATCACTCGAATTGCATCTATACAATGATTCAGTTTTTAATACGATATAATATGAAAACTGACAAGAAGGTCTGTCTAATGTGAAGTACCCAAATTCGGGGTGAGGTGCATCTCTGGACATTTGTGGTACTCAGGGACAAGAAAAAGAAATACGTAAGAAGTCTAAGAAAAGTACGTCGTTTATTTAAAAGCTACAGAAGGGGGAGGGGGTGGGGACGTAAAATAAGACCACCAGTTAACGCGTTTAGAGACCAGATAATCCCACACCCATCGCTTGTGGGTTGGGATTTATTGTTTATGCATCAGTCAATTCCAGCTGTGCCCATCCCCCCCCCCCCCCGGGCAATAGCGGGGAATTTTCCCACACAGTCCATCCCGGTGGGTCGGGCATTAGCCTTCCACCCAATTACCCCGGGGCATTTGACCATCTCACCTTTTTTCACCCTTCAGCATTGTCGCTTCCTTAATGACAAATTCATTGACAAATACACTAAGTTTCTTTATGAACATGTCTAGATAAGACATAAAATGGGACGCTAGAGCTGTAGAATGACCTATTTTTGCACTAACTACGGGAAACAAGACCCAGCTAGGACTTGATTTGGCCTGAATTAGCTTAGATTTTACTGAAAGTAAGACGAGAAACAAACAAAATAAAACATTTTTTTACATGTTTTAGCTACCACCCCGGGGCATTTGAACAACTATTTTGTCCCGGCAGTGGTGCATTTGCCAGTTAATTATCAAAAAATCTTAATTTTTGAGGGTCAGTCGGGGAGAGGGGGGGGGGGGGGAGCCTAAAAATATTATATTGCTGCTAGGACATCAACCTGGATGGACAACCGCCTAGGTTTATAATGTTCGCCTAAAAAATTTGCATTGTCTGTGTTATATATCCCAGAGTGCTCAAGCATACAGTCATGCTAGGACATCAACCTGGATGGACCAGAAAGATATATAATATCCGCCTAGGTTTATAATGTTCGCCTAATAAATTTACATTGTCTGTGTTATATATCCCAGAGTGCTCAAGCATACAGTCATGCTAGGACATCAACCTGGATGGACCAGAAAGATATATAACAACCGCCTAGGTTTATAATGTTCGCCTAAAAAATTTACATTGTCTGTGTTATATCTCCCAGAGTGCTCAAGCATACAGTCATGCTAGGACATCAACCTGGATGGACCAGAAAGATATATAATATCCGCCTAGGTTAATAATGTTCGCCTAAAAAATTTGCATTGTCTGTGTTATATATCCCAGAGTGCTCAAGCATACAGTCATGCTATGACATCAACCTGGATGGACCAGAAAGATATATAATATCCGCCTAGGTTTATAATGTTCGCCTAAAAAATTTACATTGTCTGTGTTATATATCCCAGAGTGCTCAAGCATACGGACATGCTAGGACATCAACCTGGATGGACCAGAAAGATATATAATATCTGCCTAGGTTTATAATGTTCGTCTAAAAAATTTGCATTGTCTGTGTTATATATCCCAGAGTGCTCAAGCATACAGTCATGCTAGGACATCAACCTGGATGGACCAGAAAGATATATAACAACCGCCTAGGTTTATAATGTTGGCCTAAAAAATTTGCATTGTCTGTGTTATATATCCCAGAGTGCTCAAGCATACAGTCATGCTAGGACATCAACCTGGATGGACCAGAAAGATATATAATATCCGCCTAGGTTTATAATGTTCGCCTAAAAAATTTACATTGTCTGTGTTATATATCCCAGAGTGCTCAAGCATACAGTCATGCTAGGACATCAACCTGGATGGACCAGAAAGATATATAACAACCGCCTAGGTTTATAATGTTCGCCTAAAAAATTTGCATTGTCTGTGTTATATATCCCAGAGTGCTCAAGCATACAGTCATGCTAGGACATCAACCTGGATGGACCAGAAAGATATATAATATCCGCCTAGGTTTATAATGTTCGCCTAAAAAATTTGCATTGTCTGTGTTATATATCCCAGAGTGCTCAAGCATACAGTCATGCTAGGACATCAACCTGGATGGACCAGAAAGATATATAATATCCGCCTAGGTTTATAATGTTCGCCTAAAAAATTTGCATTGTCTGTGTTATATATCCCAGAGTGCTCAAGCATACAGTCATGCTAGGACATCAACCTGGATGGACCAGAAAGATATATAATATCCGCCTAGGTTTATAATGTTCGCCTAAAAAATTTGCATTGTCTGTGTTATATATCCCAGAGTGCTCAAGCATACAGTCATGCTAGGACATCAACCTGGATGGACCAGAAAGATATATAATATCCGCCTAGGTTTATAATGTTCGCCTAAAAAATTTGCATTGTCTGTGTTATATACCCAGAGTGCTCAAGCATACAGTCATGCTAGGACATCAACCTGGATGGACCAGAAAGATATATAATATCCGCCTAGGTTTATAATGTTCGCCTAAAAAATTTACATTGTCTGTGTTATATATCCCAGAGTGCTCAAGCATACAGTCATGCTAGGACATCAACCTGGATGGACCAGAAAGATATATAATATCCGCCTAGGTTTATAATGTTCGCCTAAAAAATTTGCATTGTCTGTGTTATATATCCCAGAGTGCTCAAGCATACAGTCATGCTAGGACATCAACCTGGATGGACCAGAAAGATATATAATATCCGCCTAGGTTTATAATGTTCGCCTAAAAAATTTGCATTGTCTGTGTTATATATCCCAGAGTGCTCAAGCATACAGTCATGCTAGGACATCAACCTGGATGGACCAGAAAGATATATAATATCCGCCTAGGTTTATAATATTCGCCTAAAAAATTTACATTGTCTGGGTTATATATCCCAGAGTGCTCAAGCATACAGTCATGCTAGGACATCAACCTGGATGGACCAGAAAGATATATAATATCCGCCTAGGTTTATAATGTTCGCCTAAAAAATTTGCATTGTCTGTGTTATATATCCCAGAGTGCTCAAGCATACAGTCATGCTAGGACATCAACCTGGATGGACCAGAAAGATATATAATATCCGCCTAGGTTTATAATGTTCGCCTAAAAAATTTGCATTGTCTGTGTTATATATCCCAGAGTGCTCAAGCATACAGTCATGCTAGGACATCAACCTGGATGGACCAGAAAGATATATAATATCCGCCTAGGTTTATAATGTTCGCCTAATAAATTTACATTGTCTGTGTTATATATCCCAGAGTGCTCAAGCATACAGTCATGCTAGGACATCAACCTGGATGGACCAGAAAGATATATAACAACCGCCTAGGTTTATAATGTTCGCCTAAAAAATTTGCATTGTCTGTGTTATATATCCCAGAGTGCTCAAGCATACAGTCATGCTAGGACATCAACCTGGATGGACCAGAAAGATATATAATATCCGCCTAGGTTTATAATGTTCGCCTAATAAATTTACATTGTCTGTGTTATATATCCCAGAGTGCTCAAGCATACAGTCATGCTAGGACATCAACCTGGATGGACCAGAAAGATATATAACAACCGCCTAGGTTTATAATGTTCGCCTAAAAAATTTGCATTGTCTGTGTTATATATCCCAGAGTGCTCAAGCATACAGTCATGCTAGGACATCAACCTGGATGGACCAGAAAGATATATAACAACCGCCTAGGTTTATAATGTTCGCCTAAAAAATTTGCATTGTCTGTGTTATATATCCCAGAGTGCTCAAGCATACAGTCATGCTAGGACATCAACCTGGATGGACCAGAAAGATATATAACAACCGCCTAGGTTTATAATGTTCGCCTAAAAAATTTACATTGTCTGTGTTATATATCCCAGAGTGCTCAAGCATACAGTCATGCTAGGACATCAACCTGGATGGACCAGAAAGATATATAACAACCGCCTAGGTTTATAATGTTCGCCTAAAAAATTTGCATTGTCTGTGTTATATATCCCAGAGTGCTCAAGCATACAGTCATGCTAGGACATCAACCTGGATGGACCAGAAAGATATATAACAACCGCCTAGGTTTATAATGTTCGCCTAAAAAATTTACATTGTCTGTGTTATATATCCCAGAGTGCTCAAGCATACAGTCATGCTAGGACATCAACCTGAATGAACCAGAAATGTATATAACATCCGCCTAGGTTTATAATGTTCGCCTAAAAATATTTTATTCTATATATCCCAAAGCGCTCAAGCATACAGTGATGCTTAAAGGACATCAACCTGGCTGAACCAGAAAGGTTATAATAATTTTGACATCCGTCTAAGTTTATAATGTGCGCCTAAAAAATCAAATCATTTATGTTATATATCTCACATGAAGCACCTGAGCATAGAACAATGTTAGGACTTCACCCTAGATAACCCAGAAGTGGTAATAAAAGTAATATTTGTGTTAGTTTTATTGTTTACAACTGAACAAATTATTTCTACTGTTTACAATGATGCTTCACCCTGGATGGACCAGAAAGGATTTAACATCCGCCTTTCAGGGATATTATTATATTGTTTTTGTTGTATATCCCAGAAGCACTCCTGGATACAGGACCTCAACCCGGGTCAGCCAATAAGGTGTTTCAATACAGTGTTTCTTTAGAATGGCGTCTTAAATAATCCACATGTCTTACCAGAAAGAAATCACTCTACAAAAAATATCAAGATTAAACTAAAATGTCCGCCTGGTTTTACATGCATCTCAAAGTTAAGCTTAATGAGCCGCAATTCAAAGGATATATTGCGCCTGACCTTTTCTAAATTCAGTAAAACCATGCCCTACAATTTGAGAAAAATAATATTTGGGCCTGGATTTTAGTGCTTCGTCTTAGTTCATAACATCTTTTCGACGGACGCTTGAAGTTAATACCGGAACAATTTTTCCGTAAAGAGCAGGTAATTCGTACATCGACATCTTTGAAGCAAAACCGTGATTTGATCTTGATTTCGCAGCAGACCTTGCTTAGTGATCTTTGCTGGTCTTGACCGAAATAAATCGACTGATCAATGCAATAATCGTTATGTTGATTACTTTGGAACTGGGGCGACGGACGACTAACACAACGCTGAATAAAGATGCATATGACAGCTTTTTCTTTGTATAACCTTCGATCTAAAAGCCCGCCATTTTTATCCGCGAACATTTGCCGCTTACGGATTACCTGGCCTTACCTCATGAAATATGCTCGGTGAAACTGACGTCTTACATAATCGCACGATCGAAGAACAACAAACTCTCTAAGGGCTCACTTGAACACAATTCAATTCCAAGACAGTCGAAAGTTGCCATATAGCTTGTCCATGAGAAAGGGGAAGAGCGAGCTACTTTTCCCAATATGCCACTGCGCTCTTGGTAAGATTTATTTCAACATAAAACAATAATTCCTTCCTGCTATGACTTCGTAACCGCAAGCTCCAACCGTGAAACCGCAAATGACCGCAAATCGAATACGATGACGGCTACTAAGCAGATTTGTGACGTCACCCCTTAGCAACCAGAATTGGCGAATTTTTTCACATCCGGTTAACTCTGGCTCGTGATGGCTCATCTTCACAAGGGTTTCTGTTCTGCAGCCAACTCAAAATGTACCAACAGCTAGCCACGTTATCAGCCACTGATCATGAGTTTCCGTTCACAGTAACTTTCACCAAGACTTCTTTGGACTTGACTCCATCGGCCTGATATCACTATTAAAAGGTTTATGTTGCCTAATGCTACAAAAATATTTTAAGACTTCTGATGTGAAGGATGCTTTGACTGCTGTATATGAAGTTTTTTTTGTTTTGTTTTGGGTCACATGGCCTACAGTGTACCAGGATTGAGAATACGTTTTGGGTCATTTACGGACCACGAGGTTGTTCTGAAGTATTGTACTTTGTTTTAGAAAAGGATTATACAGCTACTTGGAACCAACCTTTGGTAATCATTCCACCTTGTAACAGTGTAACCTACCTTGGCTGATGTCTCAATTAATGGGATGTTCACATCAGATGAATTGCAGTATTCTAATTAACAAATCGACGGCAGTTTTCTATGGTCTATACTCTTATAGACCATAAAATGACGTCAAAAAATGTTCAAAACTCAAGTGGAACCACGAGCCGCAGGCGAGTGGTTTCACTGCCAAGTTTTGGACATTTTATGGCGTCATTTTATGGTCTATAAGAGTATAGACCATAGAAAACTGCCGTCGATTTGTTTTTTACAATAACATGGAAAACGTGTAGCGGAATTGGCTTTTTTTTTCGTTGAGAAAGCGCGCGCGTTACACCTGACGTCATTTTTATTGTCTGTACTCTTATAGACAATAGTTACGAGCCAATCAGCGCGCGGGAATTTGGACAGTTATTGTAAAACACTTCATCTTTCATTACTTCTCTTTCCTCTTCTAAATCCTAGAATGAGAAATGGGAATTGTGTATCAGTTATCTTGACCTCTTAATTGGTTAAAGGGAAGCAGGGACCAGTGGAAACAGAACTCATTTGGGTTCCCACATACATGTATGTTGGATCTGTCTCGAGGTTCACAGTGTCATTTCCAGCAGGTCTAAAATAGAAACATGTAGCTTGTTAATCAGGTGTACAGCGCTGCACATTTATCATACTATTTATTTGCATCCTATCTGTTTACACTTGGTTATTTATTTATTTATTTATTTATTTTTTCTTGTAATATCAGATAATTTACGGTAGGCCAGCAACTCAGTGATAAAAATTCAATACAATAAATAAATCACTTCATTTAAGTGTCCTATGTATTTTAATTTAGAGCAGAGCACTAATTGGGGACACTTTCCAGATCGAATTTGAATTAAGAAGTGTTGGTTTTTGAGGAGAAGGGAAAACCGGAGCACCCATAGAAAAACCTTTTGGAGCAAAGACGAGAACCAACAACAAACTCAACCCACATATGACGCCGAGTCTGGGAATTGAACCTGGGCCACACTGGTGGGAGGCGAGTGCTCTCAGCACTGCGTCATCCCTGCTCTCCAGAGACTGTATATGTAAATGTATAGCAGAAACAAAATTTTAGATTTTACCAACACACTTGATATTAGGTACATGCAATTTGGCCACTGTTAAGAGATTCGAGTAACTGATGTTTCAACCGTGAGCCTTTTGTGATTCCCTCTTACATGTGCATGTACAAAGGACTAACACTGGAAACATCAGCACTTGAATCTCTTTACATATGAATGGTGTCTGAATTACCTGATTAACTCTGTTGATAAAACCAAACATTCGTTTCCAATCCCCACTGCACAGCACTATAGTTTCTTAAGAAACTACATATGTACATGTAACTGACCCATCAATGTACATGTAAACGTATAGAAGATTAACTTACCAACTTATTACTAACAATGACCATCGGGATAGCTGAAGTGAGTTGATGATCTTGGATGATCTTGCTTCTGAGATCCTGGAGTTCGTGCCAACTGGATACAGAACTGATGGCAAACAACACTAAGAATGCATCACCTGTCGCTACTGATGAATCACGGAATGAGCTGTATTCTTCCTGCCCTGCTGTATCAACTATCTCCACATCATATAATTTGCCATTATATTCAATCTGCATTAAAAGATTGTAGAATTAAAATTAACAACTAATTTTATAAAACTGGTGATTTCATCACCTTTGTCCTTTTACAAGAGTAACATCACAGCTGTCATTTATTTTACACAGTTTGGGTCAAATTCTGCAAGAGGTGTCTGAAACCTACAATTACATGTACATATATGGCACTCTCACGTATGGAGGCAATGTAACCCAACATAATATGAAATTAGAAAAAAATCATCAATTAGTAGTCGATAAGCACATAAACTTTGCTGCAGTGCATGTCTGTGCTAAAGCTGCATTGTACAGTATGTATTCCTATTACAAATCAGAGATTTGACAATTAAAACTAATGCCCACTGCAAATATGGTTAATTTTGAAATTTGTTGCACACCACACACCTGAAAATGCTACAGTATGTGGTGTTAAATCAAGACAGTATATTCTGCAGTTGAAGCAGAAATAACCTGGGTACCCACAGGGTGCAGAGAAGTCAAATTTGATGTACATCCGGGATAAATTCACTGCAAAATTGCACAGCAAATTAAGTTTGTTGATACAAAAACGTGATCGAACAAAAAATCATGACCAAGACAGAAGGCGCATGCATCAATGACTGAGATATGTCCAGAAGTGCATGCTAATGAGATTCACGAACTGTTTGATAAGGTGTCCCCTAACCTTAATTCTCACGAAAACACACATACATGTAATTCTGTTAACCCTTTAAGCCCTAAGAGTGATCAGCATCAAATTTCTCCTGGTAAAATTAATGTTTATTCAATCCCTGAGGTCATGAGAATAAAGGATACGATCACCCAAGATGAATTCTCTTGATATTTTAATAACTGCTACCCAGTACTTGTATAAGAAAAATATAAGGACAAGACAGGAGAGTTTGTCCTTTGATATTAGGGCTTTAAGGGTTAAACATGAAGTCATATGAAAACAACAAAAGGCCTGTTTTATATGAAGTACCAAATTCGAGATTGGGTGCATTTGGGGGTGCATCATCGTACATGTAGCTTACACACAGGCGACCATTGCCGGCTATGTAATCTTTCAACAACGCCCTGTGGGGCACCCAGCCTTAAGGTCTCCAATGGGGCCTGGTGGGTCCACAGAAACCATTTTCTAGAATACACCTGTTAATTGAAGTGCTGGGAGCATAACCGACTTATGTCGAATTTCAGCCCGTTTTTCGAGTTTGCTCGGATTTGTCCGAATTTTTGCATGTGAACTTCAATTCGATTGAAAAACATTGTTCAGTATTTTTTTCCGCTGATTTGTGTTTCATATTAATGCCCATTGGGAATTGTTACCATCTTCTAAAGAAAAATCGATAACATTATAGTCACTATGGATGACCAAAAGGATAGTGCATTGAGTATTAATATTTGTATTAAATGTAAACTTGTTGTCTTTGAACCACGGCACACGAAAGCGGTCTTTCTTGCGGGAGAAACGAAAAGAATTCTGTTACACTCTCATTTGATTGTTACAAACTACTACGTGCGTGACAGGAATGTAAGAAACGCACGTCAGATACAATACGTCATCAAAATGTCCGCACATTTCTCGGCCACAGTTCTCACCACTAAAAAGTCATTTATATATGTTCGTTGGCAATGTTTTACCTTTGGCAGCGTGTAAATGCTTTGTTTATCATTAGATCGCCATGTTGAAATGCTTTCCTAAAGGTGTTTCTCAGAGGAAATCTATTTTCCGACAGTTCTCACCCCATTACGTAAAAATAATTCAAAATTCAATTAGTTTCTTTATTGCGACATGGGCGAGAACTGTTGCCAAATTACTAACACGCACTTTTGCTGTGATCAAAAGAGGTAGAATAGAAGGGCAACAAATCGGTTTTTCATTGAGAGAAAAGTTTATCTTGAAACAAGCCATTTCCTTTCCTGCAACACGATTTGAATAAGCGAGAACTGAGGGCGAGAACTGTTAAGCATTGAAAGAAAACAAGTTCTATGGTACGCACTGCGTGACTTACGGCCTTACTGGCTTTCAAGAGACTGGCCTTTGTATGAAATGCAGTTATTTTCCCTTACGGTTAAGTGAAAAGTTACAACCATGTTAATGAAATAATGTCACAGTGTTGCTTCAAGTTCGTTATGCTACTAGTTGGTTTTATCGCCCCGAAAGGAAAACACAAAATTGGAACTAGCATTTTGCTGAAATCACGCGAAAGCTATTTGCGCCACACTTAACCTACGGCTAAAAAGAGTAACTTTCTTGACTTCGTTAATGCACAAAGCGAAAATATGCACCATAGGACTTGGCTGACCGAAAGCCGTAACTTACATTCCAATGTTTCCACTTCCCAAATACGCACGGTTACCTTACAACAAGAACACGCGGTCTGAGTCTTCTTAACCGACGAGTACGACGTGGACAACATCTCTAACAACATTACCCTTCCAAGCACGTTCACTAGTAAACAAGGAAACCACCACATTCCCCCCCCCCCCCCCCCCAACTCAATGTTGTTCTCTGGGTCACGAACAGTCTCCTGGCAAGCATCACCTTCCAAATCAACATTGCATAAGGGGGAGGGGGGGTGGGAGAATAACTGTGGTAGAATTAAGAAGAGAGAAACAGTGAGTGAGTGGTTTCTACATCTGTTTTCGGTTGTCATTGTATAGGGGAAGGGAGTGGGAGAGAGAAGTAAAGTTCTGTGGTAGAATTAACAAGAGAGAAATAGTAAACAAGTGGTTTTTGCGCTGTTTCAGTTTGTGTTTGGTTTTCTCAAGGAGTTTTGTACACGATTGTAAAACCGCGAAATGTTTTCACAACCAGGGAGAGCAAAAATTGGGACAAATCCGAGCGAAATCGAAAACTGGGCTAAAACTCGACATAAGTTGGTTATGCTCTCAGCTCTTCAATTACAGTACACATTAGCAACAGACATGTATAAGACTTTACAAAACACAAAATTAATAGTTTTGCTTGTCTCTCACTACAGATCACTCTCCACAACTCAGATGCATCCTCCTTTCTATGTGTGTCCCCTAACACCCAATATGTGGAAAGAGTACAACAAGACATGGTTTAGTTCACAACCTGGTTATACATGTACCACCAGATTATAATAGGATCCCATCGAGAAAAGAAGAAAATGAAAAGGAGAACATACATGTACAAAGTGTTGTTTTTGTGGTTAGGAACTGTTAGTGAAAACTGGAGAATTATAAGCTGATGTTGAAAATGAGGTTAAGTTTTAAAAGTACATGTACATGTACAGCAGAACCCCTGGTAATACAACTACAACCACCTTTGGACAGTAAAAATCGTGAAATAACCCCATGGAATTCCATGGAGATAGCTCCATGGAGTTGCTGCATGGAATTTAATGGAAAATTTTCCATGGAATTCCGTAGGCAAAAGTTCCATGGAACACAACTGCATTCATAATGAATTTCCATGGAATTTGATGGAAAGACAAAATCCATAGAATTCATTGATGAAAACATTTCACTGATCATGCTTTGCCATAAAATGCTATGGAAACAGCTTTAATAATTATTATAAAGCTTAAAATTATACTAAAGGCTTTGACCACATTTAGTGACTGAAGGGACACACTAATTTATTACTTTTCTGTGATCAGGCTTTACATTCACAGTTATTTGCTATTACTGAGAATGATATTTTTCAGTGATGAAAACTATTGTAGCTAAATACATATAATTTTGTAACTGTTATAAACTGAAATTAGTATACATAAAAATTATTGAATATACTACAGGATAAATACTGCATAAAATAAGCTAAATGTAGTATAAAACGTTTCAAATTGAAAAGAAAAAAATGAATTGAAATGGTGCATTAAAAGGTTTGAAAAGAGAACTAGTTTTATTTTTTTAAACCGCACAAAATTCATGCTAGACTTTGCTAGAATTATGGCAAATCTCCTTGAGCATCGTGTTTAGGCTATTTATAATTATTTGTGCCTCTGTCCTATCTGGCCATCACTCTTTCACTAATCCAGCAAAGAAAAATGATTATTTTACAGTCTTAATTTATTGACACTAATTTATTACGAAAAGGTCAATCATGTTTCACTGGTTGCCGGATTCATAAGAAGGGGTGTGTGTTGATAAATTCACTTATCATGTCTCTCATAAAATACTTAACAATTTGTATGTTAGTTTTTTCTGTAACTGATGCATGTAGAAAACTAAAATATTCCTTTCACTCTCCAAAAAGTAAGGGGAGTGGGGCTGAAGTCCCCCCCCCCCCCCGGTCCCACCCCCTCCACAGTCTCTGATCTTGTAATAGTACAGTGTATTTACTGTGGCCCCCAAATCTCCTTTCCAGGCCCTTATAATATTATTACTGTGGATGTACAGTATTTTGATTGGGTGCTTTTCCAGAGACCAAGTGTGAAAATTTCATCCACTTTACAATAGAATACAAATTTTATTAACACTCCCCAAAGGGGCTTTTCGGCATTAATCATCTAAGAAAACTTATTATAATATGTGAGATTATAACAGAAATTACCATAGGATTATGATAACATAAAATAAGATAAAAATACAATACAATCACCATAAAAATAATACAACAAAAACTTTAAACATCTTCCACAGGAGGATGTTTACATTGTTGAAAAGGGAAGTTGAGTTATTTGGTAATTTGTTCCTGAGTCAGTTAAAATAGAGTCCAACGGTCATAAGTGACTTATCTTGTTGAGCAGGATTTGGTGACTTCAGCACAGTCTTGACCCGGGGTAGTCAATCGATAAAAATTGATATCGGAAAATCATTCGATAAATCGATATCTATCGATAAATTGAACATAAACGATATCGATTTTATCGGTCAATCGATAAAATTCGATACTCACACGCCGACGAAGTGTTAATGTTATTGATTTTATCGGATTCATCGATCGTTATTGAATCGATAAAATTATCCTGTTTCCGTTGAGGGAGAGTTTGATTGTGACTCTTTTAAATGTAGATTTCAAAGGCGGCAATGAGATGATTTGTTGTTCGATTAACCGGGTTCGATTACAAACGTAAATTATTTTTCCTTTTCTGGGTTCTTGGCTTCAAGATTGTCGTCTAAATTTTTTCTCTTCCTTTGTCCCTAAGAAATATGGGGAGCAAGAAGAATTTAGATTACGAGCCTGAGGGCGTCTAGATGATTTGTTTATATCTTTACTCAAAAAATTACGAAAATCTTTCCCTTTAAAGACTGGGTGAAAGAGCAACGAGGGTGCGATTGTGTTACAGCAGCAAATAAATAAAACAGTGGAATAATCAACCAGGGATCTATATCGGATTTCATTCAAATACAACACACCCTAACTAATACTAAAAGTTTGTAGAAAAGATGAAGCAATTTATATCGTTTTACGAACAGAAAATTGAGCGCTTTAAGTGAGTTCTTCTGAGTGATTACAGTGATCTTGTTAGTTTCTGAGTAAAATGAGGGTATTTAGCCTTTAACTGACATCTGAGGTGGCAGTTACAAAAATATACACCCAATGGGCATGAAGTTGATCATGATCTCCATGTAACTTCATTCAAATCAAGATCACGTAAGTCTTCAGCTTATACCAAGATATTATATTAACCCGGCTACAAATAATAATATTTATTACCCCGTTAAAACAACTGCAAAGGCTTGATATTAAAAATCAATAGGGAATGTCTACTTCAAAAATCTCCAATTTGCTCTATAAAATTCAAGAGGGGCAATTTCACTCGCCCAGAAGATCTATAAAATCACACATTTTCAACTCGCTTACGTGCAAACGCGCCTATGCCAACTCGCCTACGCCTACCGGTTAACTCGCCTACTACTTGTTTAGGTTTATGGATTAAAGAACGAGTTAGATAGAAAATAAAGTTATTTAAAAGGCATACATTACTTAAGTGAACTCGCCTATGTCAGGAAGAGAAGTCGCCCACGTAGGAGAGCTGACAAGCGAGTTGACCGGATACCCTTTCATCAATCTTACTCGCCCAGAAGATCTATAAAATCACACATTTTCACGCAGTCTTTCATCAATCTTACCTCTTTATAAAAGTAGTTATCCACATTTGCTGCTTTTATCCATCATTTTTTAGCTTAACAGAGGTAAAAATCCAGCGGAAATGTCTCCTGAACGCTCGAATCCCGCCAAAAATCTCAGTTTATGTAAATGAAACGAGTATTTTCCCGAGCCTGCAGTGCAATATCTGCTGACCAAAATGGCTTTGTTCATGCCCAGTCTTCCCAGTCTGAATGAAATCCAAGATGGCTGCCGGTACTCAGTGACTCTACATGTAGTCGCTTTCTTAATTACTCATTTTAAAAGCTAGCATTGCGCATGGAGGTCGTTAGAATTATGATTCAAAGCATTGCTGTTCTTTTTGGCATTAAATGGAGTCAAGATTCATCAAGGAAGGTTTGAAACTAATAGTGTTTTCACAAGTGGAGTTCAGTGTACGACCAATAATAATTATTGGTCGTACACTAAACTCCACTTGTTTTTTTAGTATTAACGCTTTCCTTGAATTATGAAAGGAAGCCAGTTGCAAATACTAACGTCAGTTACTCATCTTGGTTTTATGTCTTTATATGTTCAATTTAAATAACATACAAATACAGATCACTCTTGTGGTATAGACAACAAGTATACTGTACATCCTTGCTCTTTCTTCCAAACCATTTGTTATGCCATGGTTAAATATACAGTATGGTTCAGATTAAAACTCACAACAAAGAAACTGTGAATTGTAAATTCCAGTGTACAGTAAAGTTCTGATAGGTTTGGGTACAAAACAGCTGCCTCAAAATCATATTTTGTTATAGCGAGAACAAATAATATGAAATGTACATTGTAAATCAAGCTTAAACTCAGCTGAATAAAATAGTAATAAAATATAATACATGTTCATTATTTAATCATGCATAGGAGATTAAACAGAGTTAAATAGACTATTTTATACATATTTTGCAATGGACTAGAGTCTACCTCCAAAACAGTATTTTAAATTTATCTATTTTTTGATGGCCTATTTTATTCATATTTTTGCTGGAACTGGCCATAACCAGTATGCTATCTGCAGAAAAATATAAATAACAATATTGTTATCTTCTCCACTGCTATTCATGATCAGTGAATACTTAAGGATGTTGCCAATTTAAGGTACAGTACCGCTTGAAACTAAGTTAGACCATTTGCACGCGGTAAAACCTCGTCTTTACCGAACGTGATTGCCGCAAATTCACCGCGTTTACAATTTTTTGAAATCACATAACTGCACAAAATGTACATGTACTGAAGTTACAGTCTTTGTAATCCCTCACAGTATACATGTGTATGTACATGGAATTGTTGTGATGAACTGGTGGCCTGAAATGCATTTTATCGCACAATTTGTTTATAATAACAGTGTACAGAGTTATGTGATTCGATAAAATTGTCATCATTCAGTTCAAAAGTTTCGATTCGTGACAAGTTTGCAAAGCGATGCGCTAAAATCAAGCTCACGTCTTCAGTCAGTTCAAAGGTTTCGTATTACGTGTAATAGCGACGAGTTTGTAAAGCAATGCGCTAAGCGAACACGCCGGCAAATCAATTTGCAATTGAAACTTTCCCGCACACATACAATTCCTACATTAAAAAACCAGCCTTTTTAAAGTCAAGTTTTGTGCCTGTATCTATAAAACAGTTTTTGAAAACCCTGAAACTTACAATGTTTTTCAAGTTTACCGCGGTTCAAATTTGCATACGTGACATGTATCGTGCTTTGCTTATTACCGCTATGGAATCGAACTTCTTTCAATCTTTGTGGTTGCAAGCAAATGCAATTTATACCAAGAAAAAACAAAGTTGTGAATAAAGAAAATCGAAAACGGTAACATTGTTGTTGAAGAGCTGACGTAAACTGTGTAGGTCTGGTTCAGAATTGATTTCAGTTTATTGTGCACCGAATTTGCATATCGGCAACGCGAAGATGTCAAAGGTTACCGCGCCGCGCTTACATCGCAACCTTCAAAACCGGAGATTTTGATCGGAAAGTTTCATTTGCAAAGCAGCGCGATTTCGCCTTCAAACGCATTGAACTTGTATGTATAAAATACCAACGAAAGAATTTGCACTTGAAAACCAAATCAACGCGAAACAGAAGACGTTCTCAATATGTTTAAGAAAGTAACGCAATGGTTTCATAAAAAAAACTATAAAATGATCCAACTTATCATGCTTATCACATTTTCGTTTTATTTACATTTACATGAAGACGCTTTATAAGGTTCTGCAGATTTATCACCCGTTAGCTCCGATAACCCAACGTGCCACAAATAGATGCGCAAACAGAGATTGATCAACAAGTGTTCGCTAGTCTTCTTCGCAGCCGTCGTTCGCTTACACTGACACCCAACTTGATATTCTCGCGAAACTCTCGCGAAAAAGTCAAGCCTAAGTAAATGTACTTACAGTTTTTTCACCTTCTCGCGAGACGAGTATCTCGTCTCTCGAGACGAGACTCTCGTCTCTCGAGACGAGAATCTTGTCTCGCGAGACGCGACTCTCGTCTCGCGAGACGAGAATCGCGTCTCGCGAGAGGGTGGTAACTTACTTTTGAGCGGTACTGTATATGCATGTACAGTCAACTCTCTCATAGGGACCACTTCTTGTAAGTGACCACCTCCCGTAAGCAACCACTTTGTAAACAACCGTTTTGTTTCTCAGTTAAATGCTGTTTCAAGAGCTCTCTTGTAAGCGACCACCACTCAAATTTCTTGAGGGACTGCGACCACTTTTTAGGCCAGAAATTACACATATTCTTTTGTTTTCTGTTTCCGGTAAGTGACCATCCAACATAATCACGTATGATTGTTAGTAAATCATTACGCAGAAGTGACAAAAGTTTAATTTTTAATAATGCTGCCCTGGACTGCTGACAGTTAATAACAGTTTACAGACAGAGAAGATGGCTATAATTAGATTAAGCTTGGCCAGCGATTCTCAAAAGTTATAGTCAGGCACTCTTAATGTTCCAATCATACCACTTTTCGTGGACATCAGCCAAAGAAAGCCCTTAAATTTATGCAATGCCCTGGCTATCCCTTGAGAAATTAATAAGTGCTGCACATGCAGCACAATAAAAATAATTTTAATTATTGTTTTAATTAGTCAATTAATACCAATGATAATGATAATGATAATGATAATGATAATGATAATGATAATGATAATGTCGATAATAATAATAATTCACATGATCCAACTTAGCTAATGTGGGGTCATAATACTGAGAGGAGACAAAAAATAAAATTTATAGCATCTGGATTCCCTATTCAATCTCACTGTCTTAATGTAATAAAGTGTATTTCCACTGAACAAGAAAACATGTGCACAATGAAGGGAGATTTACAAAATGCTGGTCCCATTGACCTTTGCTAAGCCCTCCCCCCCCCCCCCCCCCTCCCTATTCAAATGGCAGTTCTGTGCTCCAAACCCTTGGAAAATATACTGAAGTTTTATTTTGGCACCATTTTAACAACAATGCTAGTGATTTCTCATGCGGAGATTGCACATGCCTCATTTGAAAGAAAACAATGTAATTTTGAGGACTAAGGCCCGGTTCAAACGTCGCATTTCACATGTGCCGAATATAACTCCTATTTTAGTCGACTAAAATACTTAAATGCGGCATTTGATTTAGACGTCGAATTTAATGGTGCCAAATTTAACTCCGTCCGCGTTCAATGTTTTTGTTTCCGTGCTACCAGTTGACGAATGCGGCTTGTTTGCAGTAATATCTTCGCAGTGAATTTTCCAATTTATGCAATTGGAAATAAGAAGCCTGAAAAAAAATTCAGGCTTCAATGTTGAAGCCTGAATTTTTTTTCAGGCTTCTCGGTATTTCCAATTGCATAAATTGGAAAATTCACTGCTATGATCACTTCTCACTTTCATCTACATCCGCAGTTCATATATGAATCATTTCATATACTTTACATCAGTAATATCTTCATTGCCAACAGGCGCGGGTCGAGTTAAAGCCAAGATGACTCATCTTGGCCTTCACTCGACCCGCCTCTTTTCATCGTTTCATTAAAGCACGTCTCACAATATGCCACAGATTTTCCCTCTTTCCACCAAGGAGTGTCCTTTCGTTTTCAAACACCGAGCGACTCATACAATAATAGTTGCTACACGTCAAACAAGTATATTTTGTTTTTTAAAAGCACGAACTGCACATTCCTTCTCTTCCCGCCATTTTTTCAAAGTGCTGTTTATACTCTTCTGCGCATGGCATTTACGGATTGTGGTTACAAAATGAATAATAATAATTTACTATAATTTATGTATTATATTCGGCACATGTGAAATGCGACGTTTGAATCAAATGTCGAACTTAAGTCGAATATTCGACTGTTTCAGTCGCAGATTCGACATAGGTCGAATTTAATTCGAAACTGTCGAATTTAATTGATTCAAACGTCGCATTTCACATGCAGTTAATTCTTGAGTTTTATTCGGCACATGTGAAATGCGACGTTTGAACCGGGCCTAAATGTACACAACAAACGATCAATTTATCCTGTGAAATGACACAGAATATTGCCTACATGTAATACTTACGGGGGAAATCAGTGAAAGAGTAAATTAAAGCAATAATTTGCTCAGGGATAAAAATAAAACCTAAAAACAATCTTTTTTATGTCCACAAAACACATACACTGTACACAGTAATTATATAGTACAGTCGGACCTCTATTAAGCGGCCACCCTCCATTAAGCGGCCACTTTCCAAAGTCCCAAGTTATTCAGTTGTCAGTTAAGTGCTGTATTCGATACCTCTATTTGACAGCCAACCTCTATTAAGCGGCCAGTTTCAAAGTCCCCAGGGTGGCCGCTTAATAGAGGTCCGACTGTATTTCATTATTTTATATTTTTAACAACAAGCTTGAGATTTCTCTGAATATATGCATGGTTGTGAGGGCTTTTTTCTGAGGAAACCCTGATCTGCACTTGCCATGGATATGTTGAAATCTATTTTTGGACATCCATGGGAAAAAAATAATGTTTGCCTGAAGAAAATATGACTTCCTTTAAATCAATAATTGATTTAATTTATATGTAGTATTTAAGGTTGATCTCTAGACTGAAAGTTATATTTTTGTTGCAATGTTTATTATTATCCAATGTTGTTGCTCCAGATCCAGAGTGTTTATTCCAGGTGCGAAGTTTTTACTCAGTTAATCCTATGTTTTTATATTTCTGGCCCCAGTTGTTCAAAGAGCAGATAATTTTATCCACTGGATTAGTCGCTATGCGGCAGATAATTTTCGTATAGCCCTATAATTTGTGTATAAAGTAGAAGTGTCTGTCTTATTTAAGTATGAGATTGTGTGAAAAACGTACCAAAAAGCTTTAGTTGGAATACATTTTTCTGCTGGATAGCAACTTATCCACTGGATAAAGTCATCTGCTCTTTGAACACTTGGGGCCTGGATTGTAATCCAGTTTCTAGAGTGCAGTCCTTGGATATGGTCAGTGCATAAGGAATGCAAGTGTGTAGTTCAACCCGAAGACGACAATTCTATATAAGTTCTACATGTGTATATGCAATTATCATTTGATAATTTGTGGAAGGTGGACTTTGTATTTCTTGAATGACTTGAAAACTAAAATCTCTGGGAAATTTTGTGTATCGAAGCAAAGAAAGTATTACTCAACATCATCTTGATCAGGAAAAACCTCATTTGCATTTACTTTTAACACACAATTTACATTATGCAACTACAAAAGTAGTTTTGTCGGAAGACCTCGTCAGTTGGTCCCCAGGTTTGTTTTAAAATGCAGGTTCGTTGTAAACCGCCATGGCATTTCAAAACGTAAACATGGTAACTAACTAACAACAACAACAATTTATTTACAGATTTAGATTATATAAAGGGCTTGTCCCGCAATTAGCCACAAAGCTAGTCGAGGCGGGACAAGACAAAAAAAATTACAGCAAATTACAAACATTCTGGAAAAACGGAAAACTTGACTTTACATAATAACGCAAATTTAGATAAGGCTATACATCAAAATTAAAGTAAATTATATGTAACTTTTTATTATCATTAATATTACAATAGAAAAGAGATGAAAAGGGAAAAAGGAGAATCAGATTATACTGGCAAAGAGAAGGACGTTGAGAACAGGTTTTAATCGGTGCATGCTTATTTACAATCGCCAACTGGCGAGGTCTTCTGACGAAACTAGTTTTGATGTTGCATACTGTATGTAAATGGTCTGTTGAAAGGAAGTGCAAATGAGCTTTTTCCTGATCCAGTTGATGAAATTAAAATGGCTTTAATTTATAAATTAACCGTAAGCTACAAATTTTTGCCACAAAATTTTTGTGGTTAAATTTAATGTTATTTTTGGCCATAAATGCTTCTGAAGGAGCCATACTGTATCAGATGACATTTTGGGGGGTAAGGCAGATCAGGAATGAATTTTCCTGTTTAACCTGTTCACGAGCCTGGTTGGTTGGGTAATAGCTGCTAGAACCAGTCGTCAGTCTTCTGAGATTAGTTTTAGTGTATGGTATGATAGGAGGTGATGTTAAGTTAGAATTGGTTACAGTTTTGCATAGATCCAGGATGGAAAATGGTCAGATATTTCACAATAAATATTTGTTGAATAAGAGAAAATTCCTTGGTTTAATTAGGGAAAATGCTTCTTAGTAACTTGAAAACCCAGGAAATGGCATTTTCAGGAGTTGATCCTGGACTCCCTAAAACATTGACATGGGCGTTTGACACTCGCATTATCAGAAAATATATTCACATTTATTCCTGGATCCATGTTTATTGTTAAATAGCTTGTATTAAGGAGAATGCAGCAAGTGATTTCACTTTGATCTGATTGGAAATTTCTTCTCACTTAAGATGAGTGGCCTGGTTAAAAATCAATTTGAAAATACATTATTTGACGGTATAGCACATAATTCCATGACGAGATCATCGTCAGCGCTTTATAGTATAGGGCACTCTACGACTGAATTGGAATTTCGTTTTTTTGGAAGAGGGAAAAATTTTGCTGATCATGGAAGAAATTCTTCTACTGAGTGGACACACCTACATGTACTGAATAATGTTACTATATAAAGTTACATGTCTTTAATTCCAATTTTTAAGGGAACAAGAGATTAACAGTATATACACATGACTGGAAGTGGCAAAGACAGCAGCTACTAGAGAAGAACATACTGGAAGTTCAGGAATGTAATGTATGTAATATATTTGAAGATTTCTGTAGCTCCGCCATTGATTTTGGTCTCATGTATACTTTGTTGTTTAATTACTTAACCTTATAAGCCCCGTGGCTTCCCTCGGGCTTCCTTGCCATAAAGTATTTAAATAATAATAATAATAATAATAATAATAATAATAATAATAATAATAATAATAATAATAATAATAATAATATAATTGTTGAGAATGATGTATTATTCCAGAAAGTGACACAGGCATACTCGCAAAAAAATCCGAGTGCTCCTATTAGGAGTCGAACCTAAGACCTTCCGATTACTAGTTCGGATGCTCTACGACTGAGCTACAGGAAACTCGTGGGAGCTAAGGCCATTAAACTAGGTTCATGGGACAGACATACATGTATACAACACGTTCGACATTCAAATCCTAGCAGTACGCACTTTCTGGAATAATACATCATTCTCATTCATTCACCAGGCTTGAAATATAACATCACATTTTTTTCAAATATAATTGTTGTATTTGTACCATTTATGGCAAAACAATAAACTGAACTGAACTGAATACCATAAGTTAACATGACACTGATTGGTGCATATGTTGTGGTTTATTTTATTATATTTTTACTCTTAAATTAATTTTATCAAACCAGTTTAAATGTGTAAATGGTGTGTTTCTCTTACAGGCCTTGAAGTGTCAGTTGTCATATTGAAGTGCAAGATCCCTTTTGTTTCTTTAGACCGATACTTCAAAGACTCACAACAGGTTAGTTCTTAGGTTTTATTCTTGGGTTGCCCAAAGATCAATTACATGTAATTTTATACAGAAGGTGACGCTTTCCAAACAAGGCATGAATTGGCGTTAAGGTTACCTTATACCTTCAGAGGTTTCTCGCGTCCAAGCGATTTAGCGGCGATGTAATGCATCCAGTTTAAACTGTAGATACCTAAACCCATATATCAAATTAAAGCTTGTACAGCTGGCTATCAAACTATACCAAGAAGTTTAAAAGAAAACGAATTGCCGAATTTTTAGCACTGTTTTTCTAAATTCAATTTTTTTACTTGGAGTAGACACTTTAAAGAGGTAAAACTCAAAGGGAATTTGTTCGTTTGTCTTCAAATTTGGACAGTAGCTAGTTTAACATATAAACAACAAAACCGTGTCTTCGAATTTTTTCTTTGGAAATGTTTTTTCTCCGAAAGCGATTTTGTACAATCACTCCGCATTTTTTTGAGCCTATTACGAGAATGTTCTGTAACGTTTCACTGCGATTGAATATGGCAAAATGCAGACACGTTTTTTTAGCGCTTTGGGTCCGAAAACTGTGGAGCAAATTAAATTAGCAAAATATAATATTCACTTTGACTTGTAGCTTTCAAAAGGCGATTCAGACGCTCACATTTAGAGGTCGTGAAAAATTCGACAACTCACTTTATTTCAAAACTCTTGGTATAATTTGATAGCCAGCTCTATAAGCTTTAATTTTATATAAGGGTTCAGGTACAGTATCTACAGTTTAGACCGGACGCGCTACATCGCTTGGACGCGAGATACCGCTAAAGGTAAAGGGTAACCTTAAACCAAGAGACAACTTGTAATGTAGCCTAATATAATTTAGACCTTTGAGCTCTCTGCTGGGGGCACCTCATGGTTCGCTTTGCATTTGCTTCCTTGCTGGCCTGTAAGAAAGGTCATTTTGCTTGCTTTATTTTCAAGCCGTTTTCCCTCTCCTCCCTTCCTTTGGTAAGCATTCCACTGATTGGGTTTAGTGCGGCTTTAACCCATAATATCAAAGAACAAATTCTCCTATCTTGTCATCATACTTTTCTTATTAAAGTACTGGGGAGAATTAATTAAAACATCAAGAAAATTCACCTTGGGTGATTATATCCTAAATTCATATGACCTCAAGGGTTAAATAAGCGTTAATATTACAAGGATAAATTTGATGCTGATCACTGTTAGTGTTTAGAGAGCTAATGATTCTTGGAGAAATTCAAAGCAAAATTTTTAACCAAATTTTATGATAATTAAGATCACATTTCCAAACCCCCTTCATGGTACTGTTTTTTTTTTCTTTTTTTTTTTTTTTTTTGTTTCCTCTTCATGAATTATAAATGAATTTAAAAACTAAATTTCTCAAATTCATTAATAATTCAAAAGCCAAAGACAAAAGTTATCATGCACCGTGACGTGTTTGGATATCTGATGAAAAACTCCTCGTTTTTTCATCCTTAATTTCCCCTTCAAAATCAGTTTGTTTGAAATTTTATGTCAAACACTCGTCACAGTGTTTCATCACAATATCAAAAACCTCCAAGTCTGTCAAAAATACTTCGCTACGCGTCGTATTTTCAACTCTCTTCTCGGTGTTTGATATGTGATGAAACACTGTCTCGTGTTTAAATTAAGGGATTTATTAAAGCTTTCGCAAAGAGCAAAAATGCCTCCTTGCCTTAAATCAGCATCTTATTGCAATTTGTGGGTGGGATATTGGGACTTTTATGCTCCAATTACTCATTTCAAATCCTTCTAATTTTGTCTCTGTTTTAACCGTTGAGAACAGAGACAAAATTGCAAGGATTTGTATGGGGTGGTCGGAGCATAACAGAGCTAATATCTCACTCCCAAATTGCAATAAGATGCTGATTTTTTGCAAGTAGGCATCTTTCATTATGCTCTTTCAAAATGTCTCAACAAATCCATAATTTTGAAAATTTTGTTTTTGTGACATCGTTACTGCAGTCCTCTATTTCGAAAGCGTTCTGTGTAGTGTTGTCAAGCTAATGTAAAGGTGTATTTTCGACTTTCATCTTAGAATACAGTTGTTGTCTTGATGGATATTTTCCAGGCCCCAGTTGTTCAAAGGCCGGATAACTTTATCCGCTGGATAAGGCACTATTCAGGGTCTAAAATAGACTTTATGTTCAACGTTGTCCAAGGTTTTCGTACACTCCCAAACTTAACTGTGGTTAGAGTGTGCATATTCGCTTGTACAAGAGGAAATACTGAAATCTTTTCCCAGATTGAAACCGTCGGATAGTGACTTATCCACAGGATAAAGTTATCCGGCCTTTGAACAACTGGTGCCTGATTATTTGACATTTTCCTGCTGTTCAAAGGTTAGAGTTAACAGTTGTACTGTGGACGACCTCGAAGGTTGAAATCAAGGTAGCTCTCTGCTAAGCTGAGCGGGCTGCTCTTCAGTAGTCACAAATAATGGAACATGGAAACACAAGCGGGGCATTTCCTGTCATTTTTATCTATAGAGTTCCAAAAGTTGGCCAGCAATACTGAACGATCGATAAGAGAGGCAATCATTCAGTATGCACTGGTTTTAAATTCTCTGCCTTAAGTGGATATATCTAAAATATGTTTTTATTTTCTTGTTTAAATCTGATTAACCCAGGCCTCTGATAGTCACACATTTACTTTTGAATCCCTGCTGCAAACCATTGTACTAAAGCTCGTTCGTAACTCTAACAATTGTCCTGTTGCTTATTTTCGGTTGGGATACGCTGCCGCGCATGACGGGATACTAGCCGTACTAGGGCTGTGACGTCAGTACAGGATCACCAATAGGGAACTTAACGACGGCGGCAACGGCAGCAAAAACGTCACTTGAAAATATATCTCTTCGCGATTTTTCCAATTCATTTAACTTGTACAGTGCAGGCAAAGTATCCTGGAACTAAAATTGATAGAAACGGCGTTCACGTAAGGAAGAAGAAGGAAAAATTACCATCGTGTGCTCGCGTTCTCCACAAAACCTTGAATTTGGTCATTTCACGTTGTTGTTTTGCTGATGACGGCAAAGAAATGTACAAAAACATATAGCACGTGCAGAGTGATTGTTTTTGCTCTTTACACCTTTTGTTTTGTGGCGTTCTCGTTGCCTTCGCCGTCATCGTTAAAAATTCCCTAGTCTTGCGGTTTCTTGGTTCCTTAGTTGTTTTTGGCGTGCGAGGGAAAAAACAGTGTGGACGAAATAGTGACCCGGGGTATTGAATCCTAACAACGAAACAACTGAGGAATAGAGAAACTGCGAAAGTAGCGATCCTGTATTGACGTTACAGCTATACTAACAACAGTCTGCAATCCTGCGCGTTATATTGTACCACACTGGAAGTGAAATTTCACGTTTTACGTCTCAATTTCAGGGAAGAAAATTAATAGCGATGTTTTATTTTTTTGCGATTTTCACATGAAAACAAGATGAAGATTTGACCTAGCAAATAAAATTTCGGACATACACTCTTTTACTGGCCTTTTTTAAGCTCTAAGGTTGTTGCGAAAACCGCTTCATCTGTTGTGTTTCTTGTTTTACTTACTGGACAATAATAGAGTGAATGAGCTTTAGTTAAATGGTTTGCCATATATCAAATCATATTCTGAGACTATCAGATGGTAAAAATGTTCTCTGTTTAGAGGCAGTGTGATAGAGTGTACCCAGCTTTAAACTCCCAACGTTTTTTGATGGAAAAATAATCTTATGAAGGGCTTCTCTGTATTAAGCAACAAGAAAGAAATGTAGTACTTTTTATTTGTAATATATACCCTTACTTCCAGAAATGCACCTGTTTCTGAATTTGGGTACTTTATATAAGACAGACCTTTTTGTCATTTTAATATTACTTCATGTTTGACGGAATAGGCCATTTCCGAGTTGCTGTGAACCTCATTATGAAAGCGAGGCTAAGTGCAAATCTTTTCATATGAAAGTTAGTTTTGCTTTTGCGTTTGAATGAAAACTAATTTTCATAAAAACTTTGCACTTAGCCTCGCTTTGACAACGAGGTTCAAAGCAACTCGGAAGTGGCCTATTGTTTTTGTTTTAGTAAGAGTTTAGGGTAGGGGACACCTCGTGGTGTCGATCATACACATCAATAAAGTTCATGCATATCATTGTCGTGCATTTCGTGACAAATCTTAGCCTGCGTGGTAGGCGCATAAAAAGTACATAAGGCGCGATAAAGAGCGTGGAGCGCGAGGGAGGGAGACACGCGTGTCTCCCTCCCTCGCGCGCCCTATATTTTTCATGCATCTACCACGCAGGCTAGCCATATCTCAAATGTGGAGCTTGCAAGGGATCTGTGTAAACCGTTAGATGTGTTTCAGCAATTCTAAAGGAATAAAACGACCGTTGTGTATTTGCTGCATTTTCTTACTAATTGCCTTATCGCCCTCCAAATGATTGTGCGGTTTAAAAAAACACCCGCCCCTGATAGCCGCCATGTTTGGGTGTGGCTGATCTAGACTGCAAAGCAGTTGTGTTTTCGCTCATGGCCAACTTAGTCATTCCATAGTCTTTCGGAGGCTGTCGAATGGCACTCACACAGTTACTACGTAATCATTAGTTTATTCCTTAAACCCAAATTAACCCATTGATGCGATATTGCGCAGTTTCATGTTCGTTCCTCACCTCCCTTAGAAGGGATATTTTTGTCCTCTATTCTTCTTATTGTCTTCAGAAAGACTGACCAATGAGAATGCATTGTCTGCGCATATATTTATAGGTCTTAAACCAGAAAGCAAGGCTTTGGTCCTATGCGTAAAAGATCAAATATCAATCAAAATAGCAGCCTTGTTGTTCACGCGTGAATTTTCAAGACTCCAATTTGCCGTTTTCAGATTAAACAATTTTTTTTTTTAACACTCAGTGGTCACAAAAAAGGAAAACAAACTGCTCTACTCGACAATGGCACACTGGCCGAAATTGACAACAGCAGCCGGAACATGTCCACTAGTTAAGTTTTGAGCTCGTTCAAACAAGCTGGTTAGAAAATAAATATTACAAAACACTTAAGTAAAGTGTACACAAAACAATGGTCAGAGAAATGGGAAAAAATGTGTTTTTTACTCACTGACCCCAGAGCACAAAGGACATGAACACTTGGCTCTGTCATCTCGATCTACAGTCCTAGTCAAGTTTAGTTGTGACACTTCACAACCAAGCCGAAAATGTCCCTCTCCTGCTCCCCTCCCCTCTCAATGTTGTTTTTCGGAATTTTTTAAGCCAATCTTGTGAACCAACATTGAGAGGGCAGGGTGACTAGATCTGTCCCATGTAATGTGACTAACACTGTAGTTTGTCTCAAAACCATGACGTCACGCATCAAAACGCGCGCTCTCATTGGTTCTTGTAGTCACATGATAGGCGGCGTTTGTTTCCTTACCTTACATATCGCTAGAGCACTCGAAATTTACTCTGCATTTCTCGGTTCTGAGGGGGAGGGGGGATGGATGTTGGGACCAGCGGGTATTGGTTCTGGGCGTGGGGATGGGGACTAGCGGGTCTCGGTTCTGGTCATAAAATTAAGGGGAGGGGAGAGAAGGGCCCCCGAGCCCCTCCCCTAAATTTACCAGATATTTCTTCTTTGAAGAAGACACCAAATGTGCACTTTCATAAACACCACATACACTGATTCATTGCTTTGCTGTTTTATTTACTTGGGACTTTCAAAGTTCTACATTAATGTTTTCTAGCTAAACAACTTATTTCAACCAAGTTCCTCGACACTTGTTATCATTTTTCCTGTTTGACTTACATATCTTTAATCGATTCACTAAAGTGTTAGTCTGTGAATGGTAAGTTGCAATCTTGATTGCTTTTTCCAGACCTCATAAGGAGATTGCTGCCTTCTTTACTCGTTTTGCGCCTAGGAGAGAATAAACACATACATCTGAGCTGATTTTACCTTAAGTCATGAGTCTAAAGTTGGGGGGGGGGGGGGGGGAGAGAAAGGGCTTGTTATGTTTTCCTGATTTAATTTTTCACTGCTTTTCTAGTCAAAAGGCTTCTTGGAGAGTCTTTAAACAACATATCATTTTCATTTCGTTTACGCAAACGAACTGGCATTTGTATTGATAGTTGAGTTTCATCGTTTGTCTCACGATTGAGCCACATAGATGTGATCGCAACGCTTTGACCGTTATACATCAGGCAATTGTGTCGACTGATTGCATAACACTATAAGTAGCACCTTGGTTTGTGTTGATTAGGCTCTTAGGCCTCTTAGGTTGATTGGAGGATTTCTATCCTTGTAGTTCAGACTAGAAATTGTCCGGCTTGGTACTGATAGGCTGCTGTGTTGTTTGATCCTTGGCATCCATGCTTCTGGAATTTTAATTACATTATCCCTGTTGATTTTGTCAGGGTGAACTCTTATGCCAATAGCCTCTTTAACCCTACGACTGTACCAATGTGGGTCTCGGTCAATAAACGTAACCTCATCCCAGAGCGGATAGTGACCTGTCGCTTTGTCGCGCTCTGAAACGGCGGAGGATTGGGTTTGGACAAGCCATATGTCTCTATCGTGTTCAATCAACACAAACTGAGGTGCTACCTATATTGTTACGCAATCAGTCGACACTATCGCCTGATAAAGACCAGCAATATAATAATAATAATAATAATAATAATAATAATAATAATAATAATAATAATAATAATAATAATTATAATAATAGATTTAGGATTTTATTGATAGTATAAAGTTTTAGAATTTAATTACTAGGATCTTTATGATCAGGAGTTGGGATTTTAATTGTAAGGACTTTGGTCGTTGCATTGATTGGCTACGGCTGGCCGCCCAATCATTGTTTAGGATATCTGGGCGTCCAGAAGTTTTTACTGCCATAATAATAATTAGTTTAAAGGCGCTTTACAAGAATAACAACAAAGAACTTAACTAAAAGTTTATTGAAATGCTTTTTATAAAAGGAAAAGTTTTAAGTTTATTTCTAAAACGGGCACCGAAGAACTGTTCCTAATATTAGATGGCAGCGCATTCCAAAGTGAGGGGGATGCCATGGAGAAAGATCTTGCGCCATAAGTTTTCAAATTAAAAGGTGGATTAAAAAGAAGTCTTTTTGATGATGAACGTAGCTGACGACATGTGGTGTATGGTATTAGTATTTGCGAATATAGCGGTAGAAACGTCGCGATCCTCATCTATGTGACTGAATTGTGAGACAAACGATTAAACTCACCTATCATTTCGAACCAAGATGATGAACACCATTCATAATATGGCATTTGTATTGTTTTTAAAACTATGGCGGGATTGCGTGTGCGTCGTACGTTTGGGCAACGCTCCATAGACATTTTTTCATAAATGGCGGCCAGTTTGTTACTCCTTTCGATATATGTTAATCAGCGCTACTAATCTTGTTTTAGAGCAAAAATTCTATTGAATTTTGCAAATGCTAACGGCGCTGGTAAAGGTAATTTTAATGCAAACAAAAAATTATTTATCAGCAGCCATTTATGGAAAAGGTTTATATAGGTTAAAAAGCCTGAGCCATCCTTTCCCCTTTCACTCCGTATGGCCTCGGCGGTCACCAATGCCAAATATTAGAAAGGAAAATTAAAAAAAAATTCTTTGTCGATGAACAGCCCTTTGGCACTTACCGCGTCTCTTTCGGGGGGGAACTTCTCCAGGCGGAGGGAAAACTGGTGGGGGCCTGGGTTCCTTTGGTGGGACTGAGAAGAAATCATACCTATCAGAAGTTACTGTTACAGTGCGACTACTAAACACTGGCCAATCAGATCACAGTAGGATACGAACAGTGTTAATTTCAAACGTTTGGGTTTTATTTGCTGACTCCTGTAACAGTAGTCGCGCTGTAAACATTTTTCAATAGTTCGAATCTGAAACTTTTCAAAGGCTAAAAGTATTTTCAAAGAAAGCACTTATTGTTTTAGTCATCTTCAAAGTGATATTGGAAATTTATCCAGCCTTGTTCTTGTAGATTAACTTTGCGATGAAACGATATTTTTGAATGTTCTTAGTGAAGATGTTTATAACAGACTTATGCAATATAGCTGTCATTGTTAATTAGTAAAGGTTTTTGCAGCCTGAGCGCAAGGGTTGATTAACTAATTCATGATCACATGACATCTAACTATAGAACTATTTGCCGCCAATCAATCAACTAATCAATCAATCAATCAATCAATCAATCAATAAATCAATGAATCAATCAATCATTCAATCAATCTATTAATCAAAAACAAACAATCAATCAATCAATCAACTTTGTTTAACGAGGATGACACTTAACAGTCTTTTACAACTGACAAACCTGTAGCCCTGTGATTTCAGATCGAATTGGAATTTGAAAATGTTGATTTTTGAGGAGAGGGGAAAAAAGGAGAACCCAGTGTAAAACCTCGGAGCAAGGAAAAGAACCAACAACCAACTCAACCCACATATGAGGCCGAGTCCGGGAATCAAACTCGGTCCACATCAGTGAGAGACCAGTGCTCTCAATACTGCGTCATCCCTTCTCCCCATGTTCCAAGGCCCATGAGCGTGTACAAGTACGAAAACTATGACGTAAGAGGAACTTGCGATGGAGTGTGATGTTGTCATAAGGTTCTAGGGATTTTTTTTTAAAGACTTGTTTGTTTTGTTCCCAAATGGTCCTGCACTAGTCCCGAGAGAAATAATATTAGGTGTTTCCCTCGAGACCAGTCATTAAGTTTTAATTTACTGTTGCGTATTTACCTATGAAGATAGGCTGACAGGATGGTACTTCATTTGATCCACACTCGCAGCTGTAATGTTGGCCGTCTTTAGAAAACTCAAATTTCTCACCAGCTGAATACATTCGATTACCGTCACTGCAAACTGTTAACAAGAAATGGGCTGGTTTAAGCAGTGTGTTCATCCGGACCATAGTTAATTGAGGGACTGGTTATGAAACTTTGCCATGAAAACAATGGTGCTGCAGTTTATGTTGGAAGGGCCGCGACCGCGCACAATCGTTTGTTTTAAATGTTCACAACACAGTTGAATATCTTAGCACGAACGTTTCTATTGGTCGGTTGCTTCAACAGAGTTCGAAATCTATTGTTGTTTGTGCACGGTCAAGGCCAAAAACGCTATAACAAAAACATATAACAAAAGAGTTTGTCAAGCTTCATAACCATTGCCTTTTTACGCGGGATGCCCTGAGGGGGCATACCGTGTCTAAAAACGGGTCGATTTCTTTTTTTTTTCTTCCTCGTAGCTACAAATGTGTACATTAATTTATTCATTAAACTATCCCCTCTCCTACTCGGGATGTATTGTCCTGATTGTCTTCAACAAAAGAAGGCCAATCAAAATCCTTTTTTGTCGCTTATATCGCGAGGGAGGGGACCCACTCATCCCTACCTGTGTGACGTCAAAGCATCATTTGATTTATTTATCACATCCGGATTAAATTTGGCGCCATATTGTTAACATGTTCTGGACTCAAGTGTGCCGTTTTCAAACGGAGATTTCACCATTTTGAAGCGGTGAATCGAAAGAATAACTTCTAAGAAGCACCCGACATTTAAAACGGTGGAAATTGGTGAGTTACTATCGAAGGAATCGTGCTTTGTTTGACAGTCTTAGACCACGACGCCAGACTGAAAAGAGGTCATTGAGAAGCTTATGTTATCGTAATGGAATTTCAAAAATTTCCAGTGAAAGTCTGGGTCGCGTAATACAAGGGAACAACGTAACGCAATCGTCGTGACTCAAACTATTCCATTAGCAAGGATAGATTTATCAATCGGCGAAGCATACAGTTGGAATAAATGAATCAGCCCCAGCATCACGCGTAATGCCAGTGTAGCAGGCATCTTGTATTAACTATGTCCGGACCGATACACTTTAACCTGAGATTACTTTATACATATATAACACACCCTTCTAGTTTTCATCATGTCAACCTGTTTGAAAAAGACATATCACTGATTTGAAAATTGAAACCGAGGTTATTTTAGTTCTGAATTGGATAAAAGTTGGGTTAAATGATATATGAAAAAAATGAGGAACAATGCTGCACCCAATTTCCAAACACCGCAAAGTGGGATCACAATACTCGGCTGCGCCTTATTGTTTCAGTTCACTTCTAGATGTTTGGAAAATAATCGGATGAAACACTCTTTCGAATGTATTTGATATAGCTTCTTAAACCATTTAAAATTCTCGGAGAAATTCAAAGGAAGCAATTGATCAATTTTTTTGATAATTAAGATCACTTTTCCAAATTTTCGTCACAGTATTGATTTTCTTTGTTTCCTCTTTATGATTTATAATTGAGTTTAAGAAGGCTGTTACGAAACTATTCATTAAATTTGCCCGAGATTGCGATCAGATTTTTAGGTGTTACATTTATGCAAATAGTTTCTAAGCACGCCATAGCTCGCAGTATTGGAGAACCTTGATGACAACTTCGAAAAGTTAAACCTCGCTAGAAACAAAGAAACGCCAGGACGTGGTGCCTGGAAAAGAGATTGTGTTTTGCAAAATACCTTAGATGCATGCGCTTGTAAACTATAAAGGATAATTGATAAAACTAACCTTGTCATTAAAAAATACAGAGTGACGCGAAAAGATGTCTCTGAAGACGATGTACCAAAAACAGTCATCTACGGCCGATTTAATTTGAGTTATACTGAACAGGCCATTTCCGAGTTGCTGTGAACCTCACTTTGAAAGCGAGGCTAAGTGGAAAACTTTTCATAAGAAAATAAGGTTTGTTTGCAAATGAATGAAAACTAATTTTCAAAACTAAAAACTTTGCACTTAGCCTCGCTTTTATAATAACGTTCAATGCAACTAATAAATGATCTATTAAAAAAATACTTCAATTGTAATAAAAGTAAATTATGTTAAATTTTAATTTTTATACAGAGGTATTTTATGCAAGGGCAACTGGAATCCAAAAAGAAATTGGGGGTAATCACGCATTTTTTTAGAGATAATTAAGCAACCAGAATTCTAAAAAGAGCCAAAATACAAATCAATGCGCGGAATTTTTTCGCAAATTGAACATAAATTATCTCTAAAAAATGCATGGTTACTCTCAGTTTTCTTTATAGATAACTAGGGCACTTGCAAAGGTCTGTTTTCTCCGCATAGTTTTAAACCGCGCAAAAATATCCCTGTATTTGTATTATCACCCATAGGAAACCCGAGTATCTCGAGATGCGCAGAACGTATGCGCAGTAGCAAAAGTAGGCACCGTCCTTAACAACTCAATCACTAATTCATTTAAAAAATATATAGAAAAATCATTATTAATTGAAGCGACTTACCGCATGTTTTTGGACAGCATTCCGCTGCTGGGTCAATTTCTTTTTTGGGACAGTTTTCCGGCAGTTTAGTGCATTGGTAATACAAATATTCAGTGGACCATGCTTTCCTTTAGGACATGCCACTTTCTCGCAAGGGTTACGGCTAATTACCTTCTTATTACATTCATAATCTGTGGAAGGAAATAATTAGCTAACAACAATAACAACAATAATAATAATAATAATTATAATAATAATAATAATATTAATAATAATAATAATAATGATAATAATAATAATAATAATAATAATGATGATGATGATAATGACGATAACGATGATGACGAAAGTCTTAATTTGTATAATGAACAACAGTGTTGGCTTATCACTTCTCGCATTCAACTCGGGAAAGCAGTGAGAAAGACCCAAGTTGATTTACGCCAATACAATTCTTAAACATTTTACCAAACATCATAATTTGACCCACCCCGGGATGGGTGGAAAGATACTAAAACATTGGGTAAAATTGTGTTTTTAAGCAAAAATAAACCAGTGAGAAGCACTGTGCGAACTAAATTTATGGAAATTTGTGATGTACTGTGATTTGTCTGAAATTGATCATATTTATTATGACCTCACTCGGAAATGATGCAACAGAAAAGGTTTTTGAACCGACCGACTTCGCAGCCTCAGTACTGATCTGGGTTGAAAGAAGTTTTGAAACAAATGTTCCGCGCCTAAAGTTTTGTTCCTGTGAAATTAAAATACGGTGGCGTTTGTAAATAAGGTACAGGAAACTATATATAGCATTTATGTAATGTTTAAAACACGAGCTGAAGTGTTTTATTGGGATTTAAAACCACGAGGTGCAGCCGAGTGGTTTTAGACCCGATAAAACACGTACCGCGAGTTTTTTGAACGGCTTCATAAACATTCCTGGAAATGCTTGTGTCAAGAGAATTCATGACAATGATGCTTTTGTGAACGTTGGATATTAGCCTACGAGAAAAACATTAAACACCGCATACTAATAAGGAGGAGGTTTTATCCGGTTTTAAAACCTCTGCACGTGATGTTTTATTGACCATCTGATTGGTCAATGAGCTTATGATTTATTAATGACTTTTTAAAACTTACCATATGATCTCTTCTCTATGATCTAACAGAGTAAAGAAAAAATAAATAAATGAATAAATAAATAAATATAAAAACATCAGTGATCTCTTTATATTCTGGGCTATTTTCATGTTAGTTATGTTTTTTGCCCTGTCTGCTTATTGATGGTAACTTTCATTGCAACATTGTTCGTGGAGTGGATCCAAAACATCTTCAACAATGTATTGACCAAAATTATTATCAACAAGAGGATAAAAGCTCATAAAACACTTACATCAATTTTAGCTCATTTAGCTGTGAAGCTAGCATTTGCACAGATCCGAATTACTGCCAATTATTTTGTTTGGGAAAAATATAGAAGTGAGAACTTAACACGCGAAGTACATTGTGTTGGGATGGCTTGGAACTTTCTCTAGTTTTTCATTTGCTTTTATTCGTCGGAAAATATTCACAATAAAACGGGTATTGACTAATTAAGGGCGTGAATATAAGTCATGGTTCATATATTTAATTATAAAGAAACTAGACATATCGGAGGTTTTAACAAAATAGTTTTAAAATGATGCAATTTGTACTTTGTGGTTTATGGGAGAAAACCATCAATTTCCTCATTCAGACAAGGAAATTACTATTTTTTTGCCCTTGAATGGGACAAAACTAAAAACTTTTTTGATATTATCTGGGAATGATGTGAATTTTTTTGTATAACAATTAATTTTTTTTCGATACTGTATCCTGCATTTTTTGGTTTTTATCAAGAACATTTCCACTAAGTTGGATTGCTTAGCGGTTTCACAACTTTGAAGGACGGTGCCTCTTTTTGCCGTTGCGCATACTTTCTGCGCATCCGGGAGGGCCCGAGAACCAATAATATCTAAGAAGGCTATATACCTACTACTTCAAAATTGTTGATGACTATTTGTGAAAAGAAGATCTTAGCAAATGCTATTCAAACTGGAAATGAGAATTGGGAGTAAACAAGCATTTGCTTGAGATAACGAAGCTTTAGTTTACAGAAAAATATCTTAGGCTCGACTCTTGTTGCGAAAACTTGAGTTTCTTTTTTCAGAGTATGCCTGTGTCACTGAATAAATAATACATTCTTAATGCCATAAATTGTTATGTATCTCAACGCTTTTTAGAATTATTGTTTCTAATTTTCTCTAAATTATGTGTGGTTACATCCAATTTCCTTTTACCATTTTAATAGCCCATGCTAAGATTTGCTTTCACACACAGTCTTAAACTGTGCAAAAATACTATTATATTAAAAAAAAAGTGTTTAACTGTAATGTTTTTAAATTTTCTTTCTTAGGGATTGCCCAGATACACTGCATTGTGAACAAATATCAATAAAAGTGGTTCACGTTCTTGCTGATGTAGCGAGTTTCCTAGCTTAAGTAATAAAGATTTCAGTAAAAGATTAACAATAATATTTGCTCATGTCTTACACACCGTCATTGCTACATGAAGATGTTTGATTCTGCCGAAACACTTAATCAACCAAAACATCGTAACAAAAATATTGTGGTTCTTTATAAGTTATACTACCTATTGTACACAGAGGCTTAAGAAAGGTTCGATTAATTTTGCTGTCATTAATTTGGTCGTTTTCTGACTACCTAACCAGTCAGTCGTTAATTTCTGTGAAATCTTTAAGGCTGGCCTCAAATTTTCGGAAATTCTTCTTGAACCTTACATCTGCATCTTAAAACGTTATCTTGGTGGAAATCTTTTCATTCCATGCCCAGGAATAGCCATTGCGGGAAATTCATCATTAGAAATCTTTTTTTGAAGGTCTATTAAAATGCAGTATATATCTTACCTTCAAACGACTTTATTTCACCTCTCCACTAATAATTATGACACTGTTTTAAAAGTCAGTGCTCAAAATAAACGTTTTTTATCCAGTTTCAAAGGCAGTATTCATTTCGTTTGGGGGAAATCTGGCCAATGTGTTTGCTCTCTGAAAATATGGACGTTCTGAACCCTCGTATTTCTATTAAAGTCCATTCCGAGGGGCCTTTTCTGTTCCAAACCCAAAAATATACCAAAGAACTAAAAAAAATGACAAAAGTGACTTAAAAAACCCAACCTTATGATTGATTCTGCCAGCAGATACATCTAGCACCGAAGCGGTAGGAATCAATAGAAAGACGGCAAGGCTGTACACAACCATGTTGTCTCTTCGATTAACACAGTTGTGAGTTAGCACTTTTCATTAATCTGTCTTTAACACAAAAAATAATGAGATATTTCTAATTACAATCTACTATTATTTAAGAACGTCCATCACATTCACAGACAGTTTGACGTCTGAAAGCCATTTTCATTACTTGGTTTAAACTGTCGTTTGAACAGTTGAATAAACTATGATGATACTTTTAGCTTCACGCAAATCTGTTATCATTTTCTGTTATTTGCTTTTCTTAATTTAATGACTGATTACCAAGAATTTGTCAAAGAATAATTTGAGGAAAATAGTATGACTTACGACTGTCTGATTTTCTGACTCTTTTATTCTAGTCTTAGATTTCATTTTTACGCTAATTTCAGACCTCATGTTGTAATTAAAATATTTTGGAAACCAAAATCACGAACTCGTTTGGTTGAAATTTATGAGTGTTTTCGTTGCTGGCGGTATCGGCTTTAATATAATATTTTTTTCGTTGATTTAACTTGGATTTGTAAATAATGCGCGCTGGAAATCACAAAAGAGTTGCACAGGATATTGTTGTATTGGTCGTTCGACACATTTTCTATTCATCTGTGTCTAATTAATTACGTGTTGGAAATATCTGACGAATTTGATTCTTTGAAAAAAATTTTCAGTTTGCGCGGCTTCTATAACTGCATTATTGCTACTAAAAGTGACTTAGTTTTAGATTCTCCTTTGTCTTAACAATTACTAAAGTGAACGTGTAACTGTGAGTCACGTGTGTTTAAAACAGACTCACATTTTAGCTACAGGTTAATCTACCATCACCACCATGACCACAAATTAAAAAAAAAAAACACACTCTTAAAATTGAAAGAAGCAGCTTTTTTACATTAAGCAAACAATTAAGGTATCCTTGAGAATATGGATAGATTTTGCTCGCAAATCATTTTTGCGTATGCGTCAAAGAAATCTAAACATCGGACATCCAATTAGGATTAAAATTCATACATGTCCGAAATTGAATTTTTATTTTCTGTGTCAACACAATAGTGCCGGCCGCTTTTTCATTATTGGCACTGACGTAAGGTCTTTTATTGTTATTACATCTAAAGTCATAGTCTGAAATCACAAGTTATCAAATTTTAAAAAAGTATGTTTCGTCAGAATATTGCCGTCATTTTGGTGAAGATTTCCGACTTTTTGTTCGCTTACCTGCCATCTACACACACTCACACCTTTTCGTTTTATGTAATATGTAAAACACGAACAGCAGTGTTTTATGTAATGTTTAAAACACGAGCATCAGTGTTTTATCGCGATTTAAAACCAAGAGGTGCAGCGGAATGGTTTAAGACCCGATAAAACACGTGCTGCGAGTTTTTTGAACGGCTTCAAAAACATTCCTGGAGAAGCGAGCGAGTTCATAACAATGATACTTTTGTGAACGTTGGAAATAAGCATACGACAAAAACATTAAAAACCGCATACTAATAAGGAGGAAATTTATCGGGTTTTAAAACCACTGCACGTGATGTTTTATCGACCATTTGATAGGTCAATGGGCTGATGAATTGTTAACGAGATTTTGAACTCTTCTTAAGGAATAGACGGAGTTCTTTTCGCAGAGTGGTCAGCGTGGTTAAGAAGATAATAATTCAAAATATTGTCATAGTTCGAGTTCTCTCACATCCTGCAAAGAAGTACATAAAAAAAAAGAGAAGATGTAAAAAAAACTCTAATAATTGTGAGAAACATGGAAGATGATCACTGTAAAATTTTTAGTGGTTCTCTGAATCAGTAGTCGATATACAATGACCTGAAAATACAGGAAGACCTGTGGATAGTTACTGACTACTTAAACTCTAGTTAGTATTATTACTATTGCAGTTGCAAGTATTTATTGCTAGCTCGCTATCCTGAAGATAAAATGTGAGGATCAAGTAGAGGCATGTGTCAAATTTAATAATGAGATTGTGTGGAAAACTTGCCAAAAGCATTGGTTGGATTACATTTGCTCCGATGGATAGCGACTTATCCAGTGGAAAAAGTTATCCGTTCTTTGAACAACTGGGGCCTGGTTTTCGTTAGTTTTTGTTTTTGCCAGTATCTCTTAGAAACAAAGTGACTAATGGCACGGCATCTTGTTATCCACTTGCTTGGTAAATACTGAAACAGTTTTTTTTACCTCAGTGTCTGACAACGCGGGTGAGTATTTATCTTACATCCTCACTCTTCCCCTCGTCTTCAACGAATAATGCCTTACAGATGATTATGGTGTTCCAGTGCTGCGTGTTTTGTTTAATTCGACGTCCCGCTAACACGCAACACCCAAATCATGCCGAAGTTTGATACCTTATTCTAAAAATGAATTTTCAACTATTTCTGACAGTTTATTTTTAATCATGTTGAAATTGGAAAACGGTGTTATGACGACTTCGAAACGTCGTTCGATTTTACCGTTAAATTTCCCTTGAACTTTATCTAGACCGGGGTTTTTTTCTGCCTTCTGGGGCTGTAGGGGGGTGGGGGGGGGCGTAGGGGGGGTTCCCCCCTTTTGATAACTTTGCGAGAATTCAAGCGCTATGCCATTGAGATTAGGAGGAGAGATAGTACGTCCAAAAATGTCTCCTTAGACGTCCACGATGAGAAGTGATGACAACATATAACGTTGTAATGTCATCGTGATTGCCAAAAGGCGGCCATCTTGAATTCGCCATCTTGGATTTTTGGATTTCTTCAAAACTTCAAGAAATGGAAGTCAAGATGGCGGTCAATGACGCAATGACCACGTCATTTGACGTCATCATACCATTTTGCGGAAGGAAACTGTTTTCACCTTTTAGGTTTTATTGCCATATCGTTAATATGCTTTAAGTTTTAAGGGCTGATCATAATGAACGCAACAAAAGCTCATGCTGAATAGGATAAGGCCTTAACCTAACTACGACATCTTTTCAGGTTCGCTGTCGGCTCGCTGCTTCACAATTATACAACTGGATGGAGAAGGGAAAACTTGTGGGGGGGGGGGGGGGTTGAGTTGTCGAGAATTAACTTGCAAACCACCAGGTTGGGCCCATTTCTCAAGAGACAGAATAAGTTTTCGGGTGCGATTATTATTTCCACAAGAATTGTTTTTGAGTTTGAAGTAATTGTCCTCTTGGGGTAAACTTGCCAATTTGTCACTTGTGTGACACGCCGCTTCTAGTAATACCATTTCTTCATCTTTTCGTTTTTCTTTGTCTTTGTTTTGTCGGTTACCACCCCCAGACCTTGAACTAAAACAGAAACGTTACAGAAGAAAAGTGACTTTTCCTTTATTTTACAAAAGTCATTTTCTATCTTCTGCTTGTCAAAAGGTCAATCAACACTAACCGACCGCTCTATTGTTTCCCAGATATATTTCTGAAAAAGTCCCAAGGTTTCAGGGCCTTTTCTCAAATATTAAGAAAAGTTACTAAGGTTCAAAGTCGCGGACCGTGAGCACAATCGCCCATACCCCGGTCTAGATCGAGTTAACCTGGTATCTGTTCATTTGTTTTTCTCAAGCTCGACGAAGAATCTCACGTTTTCAATTTAACCGTGCTTTGCTTGTAGTGAACAACAAAATGTTTTTAAAGTTTCGCCCAGTTTTCAAAGTAGCGTGGTCTAGTTTTCGGCTAATGTTGCATATCAGTATTTTCAAAAAGTATTTCTTTATTAAAGATTTATTGATTGCAGGCCGAACACTTTGTAAAAATTTTTGTTATTTTTGCCACCGCGCGATCACCTGTAGACTGGCGAGTTCGCCGGATTCCATTAAAATGTTCCCGCATTGACGTTTTTCTGTAGTTTTAAGTTCAAAGTAAAATGGTATGATGAATCCTTTATTGACCAAGCTTGTTCGGTCAAGGTGGCTGGATATTGGCCTCATTCTTCCTTTTTTATGCTGCGTTTTTATAAAGCTCGACTAAAAATGCGCAAAATAACTTGGCCAATATCCAGCTATCATGAACTTACGCTTGGTCAATAACGCATGTCCATAAACCCGCCGAACAAGCTGATCTTAATTAAGGATTCGCCTCTATTCGTGCAGATTTCAAAGGGATACAGGAAATTAGCTGCAGTTACAATTTCAGCATCACGCTATCAGACTTTACTTATGTGTGCAATGTGTGTCGTTGAATGTTTCGCCTTTCTTCGAATTGGCGTATTAAGTGCCATCCAGCTCGAAAGCTCACTGAAGTAATTAGATAGACAGTAGACACAATAAACAGTTAATGCAAATATTGAATAGTGATTGAACAGAAAAATACAGCCACAGTAAAACTTCTTTAAACACAGCAGAAAATTACAGAAGACTGTGATCTTGCCCCTTCATGTCTTCTGCTATTGATAAATGTATTATATAAACTGCTTTTTCAAGATATGTCAATATATGCTGAGTTGTAACCTTTCTTTTAGGTCAGGAATAACACTCTAACATTTCTTTCAATAACTTTTTTTCAAGGTTTCCTCTTGGACTACTTCCAGAAAGGTTATAAAGAACATTTTAATTTTAGGCTTTCGGCTATTTCTGAAACTTAGTGAAGCTCTAAATGCTTTTCAAAAACTAGGTTTTATAAGATGAAAGCAAATAGATGCAGGAAGAGAATTATTTGGGGACGCTTGAAATACATATGCAACAAATATAAATTTAGATCCATCCGACATTTTTTTAAGAAACAAGGACACGATTATGACTCTGGAAAAGAGATGAAATATTGTATCTTCTTCATTAAATCTTGCATAAACGCAAAACTTGGTTCTGCGATGATTCCTATTCTCGGGCTCGCCTTTTTCATTGTATAAATATACTTGGGCTTCGAAGCCATTCCGGCCAGACCCAAGCGTAATGCAAAAGTTTATATAGAGATCAGGAACTGAAATTGAAATCAATTGCTGTATGAGTAATTCACGGAATAAAGTTCTTTTTAAACATTGCTAGTGTTATTTTTTGCCACTACGCGAATACGCGGTGTATCGACGAGATTTGATTAATTTTAGGTTATTTACCCTACGGCGTTGATATGTAAACACTGATGTTTATCTGAAGACTTAGCAACCAAGTCGACATTTTAAATCTACAAAAAAACAAAGAAGATTCTTAAACGTCTAAAATAACACAACCAATGCTTATTCAAAGGTCTGTAGAAACCATAAATACCACTAAATTACTTATGTTTAATCGGCAACGCGAAAAGCGTTCAAATCAGGTTCGTCGCCAGCAAGAACGCGGCACACCTAGCTTAGTTCATGCGCAGTGAAGTTCTGAGGTCTCATTTTACTTCCGGTCCTGTTTCACGACCTCTGCGTTGCTGTATCTTAAAGTCCCTATTTGCGAGATGGGACACCCATCTCGCAAATGGTGTGTGTGTGTTTTTTTGTGAAAAAGGCCATACAAGGCCTATAGTTTACGTGAGTACCAAGATAAAACTGCAGTGTACTGTATTGTGAAACTATGTCAGTGTTTTTCTTTGTCTTGGAGAGCGTTTTTTAAGTCATACTTTCTTGTGAGGTTCATGCAAAGGTCGAGTCTCCTAATTTGCATAATTGAGAAATGCTAGTATTTGGAAGAAACGCCACGGTCTTTAAACCATGTGCCTGCACGTTACTTTTAATTTTATGATAAGAAGTCTTTGTCATTTCATAGCCACAAGGGCATTGCTGTAGGATGTCTCACTGTTGGTTTACATGCATTTTTGTGCACCCATTTTTCCTTTTTTTTTTGTTTAAAAAAAAGTTGCTGTTTTTACTACAGTCGAACCTCTTTATTACGGACACCAAGGGGACAGGGATAAGTGTCCGCATTATAGAGGTGTCCGTTTTCGGTCTCTCAGGGACCAAGTGAACTGTCCGTATTAGAGAGGTGTCTGTACTAAAGAGGTGTCCGTAAGGAGAGGTTCCACTGTACTTGAAACAATTATGGGAAAGTATCAATAATATTTTAATATAAGGAAGACTTGTGCTTATATAATTATACACGAATCGTAGTATTTGGCCTTGCAGCATTTTTTTTAGTGTTGTGAGAAAATATCACAATTGTTAAAATTTTGCTTTATTTGACACTACAAAAAAATCAATTTTTGCCAAAGAAGGGACCCCGCTTTAAACATAGGAGGAAGGCGTTCAAGGCTCAAACGACAGTTGTATTTCTTAAAGTAAGCGGACAAAGTGTAAATCACATGCAAGATTTGAAGTAAACCTATTTTTTGAATAATTTACGTTATGAGGAACTTAGGAAGCCACCGTCTTAACCTTAAATGATTAAAATTAAATGTTGTCTTAAAGACGACGTTTGCGTGCGGAGCGAAATTTCTCGATGTATATTATCAGGTAAGGTGTTCAATAGAAGAGATGATTGAAAACAAAATTTGCCGCTTTGAAAATTTTATTTGTAAGGCGCTATCTGAAAGCATTTAGAGCGAGTTAATGAAGAAGCCAATTGGAGTAAATAAAAGGAATGACGTGAAATGCAGGTGAAGCTTTAATTTGCCAGTAAAGGAAGCATTACTGTTCCGGTGTCTTGACTATAAGTGAGCTGTTAGCTACAGGTTAAACACACACTGTCTTCTGGATGGTTTGAAGCTACACAAGGTACGTTTTGAAATCAGTTGAAGTAGTGCATTGATTTTGACCAAATTTTTGCTGAATAGAGTGAGGCTGGCCTGGAATTGGTTACAGTTTTCACGAGTAAAATGGAGTTGGAAGGCCTAACGAAGTCCTACTCACATGTTTGACATATTCATATCGATTCATGTCGGTCTTTAAACCAATTTAGCTTCTTGTATGTTTGTAGCGGGTTAACATGATCAATTGAAGAATTTGGATAGTATGCATGCAATCGACAAGAAGGTCGTGTCTGAAATAGGTTAGAAAAAAGTCATATATTTTGGTCTGAAATTAGGAAAGAGTTTCAAGAAACGCGCTATCCCCGGCGGCAAGATGCAGGTGTAGCCATTATTATTTGTCAGTAAAAGACGTCTGACTGTCTCTGTGTCTTAACCATAAGCGAACTGTAATTTACGGTTAAAGAAATACGCTACTTTGGCTGGTTTGGAGCTACAAAACCCTTATCCATCTTACCGAAAAATTGGTTTTGAAACAGGGATTTCGCGAAATTTAAAAAGAGAAAATGCGATGGAGAAACGCCTGAGGGTGTTCTGTGCTCATTCGCGTATTTTTGTTTGGCGGCCCAAAGCAATTAGCTGTTAAAATCGTTGCGCCACGGGTGCCAGATAGTCAGGCATCAGAAACAATCATTAAATTCAAAAATTACTCACTGTGAAGGTAGACAAGCATGTGCGGCACAGTATTATGCTACATGCCCTCCGGCGAAGAGGGCTTGGGTTCAAAGCTACCTTGGAACTGAATAGAAAATTATTTTTTCCTCTCAAAGCGAAGCCGTCATCTTTGGTAGAGCTTTGAATTCCTTATTGTTTTCCCATCATTTGTCAGCTATTATCTTAAGTTTTGTACCTTTAAATAAAAAGCGGCCATGAACAATGGCCAAATTTTTCATCTCAAAGTGAAGTGAGTTTGTATTTTGCTTCCAAGGTTTTTTGAAGCGTTCAAGTAAACAAACTTGGCTTGTGGCAATCAGATTCCATCTAATCTAATGTTCCTCACAGTCTCAGAGAGGAGTCATAAAGCCATTTAGGTGAATACCAACATAAAATTACAGTGTACTGTATTGTGAAACTATGTTCTTTATCTTGAAGAACGTTTTTCAAGTCATACTTCCTTGCGAGGTTCAGGCAAAGGTTGAAGCTCCTATTTTGCATAATTGAGAAATGCTAGTAGTTGGAAGCAGCGCCACGGTCTTGAAACCGTCTGGTCGCACAATTTTATTTTATGATAAGAAGTCTTTGTGTTTTTATAACCAGAAAGGCATTGCTGTAGGATGTCTCGCTAATGGTTTACATGCATTTTTGTGCACTCATTTCTTCCTTTTTTTTTTTACAAGCTGTGAACGTTGGTTGGGAAAACGTTGCTGTTTTAACAACTTGAAAGAATTAAGTGAAAATATTAAAAATATTTTAATATAAGGAAGACTTGTGCTTATATAATTATACACGAATCGTAGTATTTGGCCTTGCAGCAATTTTTTTAGTGTTGTGAGAAGTTATCTAAATTGTTAACTTCTGATTTTTTTTTTCACTACAAAAGAACAGAGAAAGAAAGCGTTTAAGGCTCAAACGAAAATTGTTTTTTTTTTTAAGTAACTGGACAAAGTGTAATTCACATGCAATATTTGAACCAAACCTATTTTGTGAACAATTTGGGTTGTGAGGATCATAGGGAGTCACCCACTTAAACTTAATGATTGAAATTAACTTTGGGCCGCCAAAGAAGAATACGCGAATTTGCATGGAAAACCCTCAAGCGTTTCTCCAACGTATTTTCTCCTTTCATTTCGCGCGCGAAATCCGTGTTTCAAAATTAATTTTCGGTAATATGGAAAAGGTTTTTGTAGCTCCAAACCAGCCAAACAGAGTATGTTCTTTAACCGTTAATTACAGTTCGCTTATGGTTAAGATACGTGGACAGTAACTCGTCTTTTACTGACAAATAATAATGGATACACCTGCATCTTGCCACAGGGGTTAGAGGTGTTCTTTGAACTCTTTCCTTATTTCAGACCAAAATATATGATTTTTTCCAACCTATTTCAAACGCAACCATGTTGTCGATTACATACCATCCAAATTCTCCAAATGATCATGTTAACTCGCTACAAACATACAAGACGCTAAATTGGTTCAAAGACCGATATGAATATGTCAAACATGTGAGTAGGACTTCGTTAGGCCTTCGAACTCCATTTTACTCGTGAAAACAAATTCTAGACGAGCCTCACCCTATTCAGAAAAAAGGTGGTAAGAATCTATGCACTACTTCAAACTAAAAAGGCCGCCGCGGTCAAAAGCGCAGTTAAATTTAAAAAAGACTTACACTTGTTAATCACAAATTTATAGAAGACGTTGTTGTTATGTGCGTCATACATGGAAAGTTTTAATACCTTCTTTTTAATTTAACATGAGGGGTCGTTTTTCATTATGGTCGTATTACGTATTGGGAATTAATTTTAAGATAAAAGCGCTGACTTGGAGCTATTAAGCCTAAAAGTTTTGTTAAACACTTTAAAACATGTCTTCTAGTGAAGACCTTATCTGAATATACTTTGCGAGATTTCGCCCTGCATGGAAACGTCGTCTTTAAGTTAACATTTAATTAGCTGTAAAAATCGTTGCGCCACGGGTACCAGATAGTCAGGCACCAGAAACAATCATTAGATACAAAAATAATTTACTGTGAAGGAGAGAAGCATGTGTGGCGCAGTATTATGCTACATACCCTCCGGCGTAGCGGGCTCGAGTTCAAATCACCTTGGAATCGAATAAAAAAAATATTTTTTCATCTCAAAGGGAAGCCTAGTAGAACTTTGAATTCCTTATTGTTCCTTCATCGTTTTTCAGTTATTATCTCAAGTTTTGCACTTTTTTAATAAAAAGCAGCCATAAACAATGGCCAAATTTTGTTCTTCTCAAAACGAAGCGAGTTTGTATTCTGCTTCTAAGGTTTTAATGAAGCGATCAAGTAAACAACCTTGGCTTTTGCCAATCAGATTCCATCTGATCTAATATTCCTCACTGTCTCAGAGAGGAGTCATAAAGCTGTTTACGTGAAAACCAACATAAAATTACAGTGTACTGTATTGTGAAACTATGTCAGTGTTTTTCTTTATCTTGGAGAGCGTTTTTCAAGTCATACTTCCTTGTGAGGTTTATGCAAACGTTTAGGCTCCTAATTTGCACAATTGAGAAATGTTAGTATTTGGAAGCAGCACCAGGGTCTTAAAAATATTGACGTTTTCGTAATATCATAAAAGACATTTCGTATTCAAGTTAAAAAAAAAAAACTATGATATAAAAAAAGAAGAAAATGTTTTCTTTGCCAAAAAAGCACAGTTTCGTTAAAAATTTCCGTCTCATTAATGACACACTATCTTTATCACAGAAAAGACAGCCCCTTGTAATTGTAGCCTTCGTTACAAAAGAAAAGCAAGGTTCAGGGTGAATAATTTGGCTTGCTGCTGATCATTGGCATATTGGGAATATTAACTGACATTTTGTATCCAAATTTGAAACTAACATTCAGAACAGGGAAAAACTGTTTTGTTTACCAAAGAGCAACACTTATTTCGTTTAAGATTCTCGTATCGTTAATGGTGTAGAGTTTTTAATGGAAAAAGATATCACTATAAAAGGAAAACAAGTTTGAGGGAGAATATAATTTGCGTAGCATCTGCTCGATGACATAAATTATAAGGAATATTGTTGGACATTTTGTGCTAAATTAGAAACAATGCTAATTATTTCTTTTCAGAAAGAATCATGCTTACGGTTTGAATACACCTTTGATAAAACTGTGGGATAAGGTCAATTTTTAAATTAATAAATAGTTAAAACTATTTTGACGACTTGAACAAAGAGCTAAACCTTAGTGGAAGTATCTTCAACAGCAGGAAAAAAAAGAGTATTATTTTTTATCACCAATTTAACGCGGCCATCGTTATCCTTTGCACCACGCATGGAAAGTTTTAATATCTTCTTTCTAATTTACAACGTGCGGTCCTTTTTAATTACGAAAGCATTAAGAATTTTAATATAAAAGAGCTGAGATATTGGGCTCAAATGACCGAAATGTTGTCCAAAACATGACAGAAAACATGAGGCCATCTAGACCAAAAAAGCTAAATAACCATTCCCTTTGGCTACACACACTTATAGCACAAACACACCTATAGGCAAAACACACCTATACCTTATACAGGAGAGTCGAATTTTGAAGTCGCTCTCCCCCTTCCCCCCCCCCCCCCCCCCCGTATAACTTACATGTTTAGTTTTATCCAGCTAAACTAGCTTCTTTCCTTCGTAATAGCGCTTTTTTCTTAATATTTCATAATGGCAAGAAACGTCTTCCAGGAATCGTCCTTTAAGCTTAATATCTCCGAGTCAGCGCTTTTTTTAAAATTAATTCCTAATACGTTATAAGTTCTTTATGAAAAACGACCCCTCATGGTGAATTGAAAAGAAGATATTAAAACTTCCCATGCATGATGCACATAATAACAACGTCGTCTACAAATTTGTGATTAACAAAGATAAGTTTGTTTAAATTTAAGGAAACTTATGACCGCGGCAGACTTTTGTTTGATGTAGTCCATAAATGTTGACAATTTTTTGCCTAATAGGGCTAGGCTGTTCTGGAATTGGTTATAGTTTTCAAGAGTAAATTTTGGAGTTGGAAGGTCTAAGGAGGTCCTACTCACATGTTTGACATATTCATATTGTCCTTTGAACCAATTAAACTTCTTGTATGTTTGTAGCGGGTTAACATGAAATTTTGGAGAGTTTGGATGGTATACAATCGGCAAGAAGGTCGTGTCTGAGATAGGTTAGGAAAAATCATATATTTTGGTCTGAAATTAGGCAACAGTTTCAAGAAGCGCGCTACCCCCTTTGGCAAGATGTAGGTGTAGCCATTATTAATTGTCAGTAAAAGACGCCTGACTGTCACTGTGTCTTAACCATAAGCGAACTGACATTTAAAAGAACATACTCTACTTTGGTTGGTTTGGAGCTACAAAACCCTGGCTTTTCTATTTTACCTAAAAGTTGGTTTTGAAACAGGGATTTCGCGCGGAATGAAAGGAGAAAATAGGAAGGAGAAACGCCTGAGGGTGTTCCTTGCTCATTTGCGTATTCTTCTTTGGCCGTCCAAAGTCATTTAGTTGTTAAAATCGTTGCGCCACGGGTGCCAGATAGTCAGGCAACTACAAAAACTACTCACTGTGAAGGTAGAGAAGCACGCGTGGCGCAGTGTTATGCTACATGCCCTCGGGGATGAGGTCTTGGGTTCAAATTTACCTTGGAACTGAATCTCAAAGGGAAACCATCATTTTTGGTAGAGCTTTGAATTCCTTATTGTTTCCTCATCGTTTGTCAGTTATTATCTTAAGTTTGGCCCCTTCAAATGAAAAGCGGCTATGAACAATGGCCAAATTTGACTAATATATTCATATCGGTCCTTCAACCAATTTAACTGCTTGTATTTTTGAAGCGGGTTAACATGATCATTTGGAAAATTTGGATAGTATGCAATCGACAAGAAGGTCGTGTCTAAAATAGGTTAGAAAAAAAATCATACGTTTTGGTCTAAAATTAGGGAACAGTTTTAAGAAGCGCGCCTAGCCCCGGTGGGAAGATGTAGGTGTAGCCATTATTATTTGTCAGTAAAAGACGTCTGACTGTCCCTTTGTCTTAACCATAACCGAACTGTCATTTACGGCTAAAGAACATACTCTACTTTGGCTGGTTTAAACCTACAAAACCCTTTTCCATTTTACCGAAAATTTGGTTTTGAAATAGGGATTTCGCGAAAAATAAAACAGGAAAATACGATGGAGAAACGGCTAAGGATGATCCGTGCTCATTTGCGTATTCTTGTTTTGGGCCCAAAGTAATTAGCTGTTAAATCGTTGCGCCACGGGTACCAAAAAGTCAGGCACCAGAAACAATCATTAACTACAAAAAATACTCACTGTGAAGGTAGAGAAGCATGTGTGGCGCAATATTATGCTACATGCCCTCAGGGGAAGATGGCTTGGGTTCAAATCTATCTTGGAACCGAATAAAAAATTAATTTTTCATCTCAAAGCGAAGCCATCATCTTTGGTAGAGCTTTGAATTCTTCATGGTTTTCTCATCATTTGTCAGTTGTTATCTAACGTTTAATAAAAAGTAATAAAAAGCGGCCATGAACAATGGCCAAATTTTTTTATCTCAAAGCGAAGCGAGTTTGTATTTTGCTTCCAAGGTTTTTTGAAGCGTTCAAGTAAACAAGCTTGGCTTGTGGCAATCAGATTCCATCTAATCTAATATTCCTTAAAGTCTCAGAGAGAAGTCATAAGGCTATTTACATAAGTACCAACATAAAATTGCAGTGTGCTGTATTGTGAAACTATGTCAGTGTTTTTCTTTATCTTGAAGAGCGTTTTTTAACTTATACTTCCTTGCTCCTATTTTGCATAATTGAGAAATGCTAGTATTTGGAAGCAGCGCCAGAGTCTTGAAACCATCTGGCCGCACGATTTTATTTTATGGTGAGAAGTCTTTGTGTTTTCATATTTTTCATATTCAATTTTGCATTTTTTTTCATAACAAAAATTTAATTTTTAACTAGAAAGGGAGGAACAGAGCAAAGGAACAGAGGAATAAAGCGTTTAAGGCTTAAACGAAAATTTTATTTTTTAAAGTAACCAGACAAAGTGTAATTCACATGCTATATTTGAAGCAAACCTATTTTGTGAACAATTTGCGTAATGAGGATCATTGGAAGCCACCCACTTAAAGTTAAATGTTTGAAGTTAACTTTGGGCCGCCAAAGAAGTATACGCGAATTAGCATGGAACACCCTCAGGCGTTTCTCCATCTTATTTTCTCCTTTCATTTCGCGCGAAGTCTCTGTTACAAAAGCAATTTTTCGATAAAATGGAAAAGGGTTTTGTAGCTTCAAACCAGCCAAAATAGAGTATGTTCTTTAACCGTAAATTATAGTTCGCTTATGGTTAAGATAAAGAGACAGTTACGCGTCTTTTAATGACAAATAACAATGGATACACCTGCATCTTGCCACCGGGGTTAGAGCTCTTATTGAAACTCTACCCTAATTTCAGACCAAAATATATGATGAAAGAAATGTGATGGTATATTTCCAGCCTGGTGAATGAATGAGAATGATGATTATTCAAGAAAGTGACGCAGGCATACTCGGAAAAAAGAAATCCGAGTGCTCCTATCAGTAGGTTCGACTCCTGATAGGAGCACTCGGATTTCTTTTTTCCGAGTATGCCTGCGTCACTTTCTTGAATAATCATCATTCTCACTCATTCACCAGGCTGGAAATATACCATCACATTTCTTTCATAAAAATAAAAATAGTTGCGCCACGGGTACCAGATAGTCAGGCACCAGAAACAATTATTAAATACAGCAAATACTCACTGTGAAGGTAGAGAAGCATGTGTGGCGCAGTGTTATTCTTCATGCCCTCCGGGGAAGAGCGCACGGGCTCAAATCACCTTGGAACTGAATAAAAAAAAATATACTTTTTCATCTTAAATGGAAGCCATCATCTTTGGAGGAGCTTTGAATTCCTTATTGGTCCCTCATCGTTTGTCACTCAAGCAGTTTAAGGCCTGGGTTTGAAGGGTGTTCAGAAATTATGAATGATCCCCTATATCTTCGGTTTGTCTGCCTAGAACAGGATGAAATTTTCCCTGAATATTAAACTTGATGTTTTCTTTTGCCTTAACGTATAATTTTGATCACGTGACAAATCACGTGACCAAAAAATGAAAAGTTCGTAAATCGGCGATATGGCGGCGAATTTTCTTTATATGAATATCTGAATTAGTGTTTCCGAAGCGGATTTTGAATATTTAACTTTCTACGTTTGGAATGACTGTCCTTAAGTTTTTAAATTAGAGAAATTAGCAATCAAAGGTTGAATTGTGGGCTAAAAAATGACCTTTATCCTCATAATTTTTTTCTGGAGAACAATGGACCATCATTCCAAACGTGAAGCGATGGAGATATTTAAGCTTTATTAGAAACGCGTTTTTGTTTGATGTTTTCTCTTAAAACCGTCGCCTACCTGTCAAATCTTTGCTTTTTTCACAAAAACGATCACGTGACATGTCACGTGATCTATGGCACTACTTATTATGCTTAGAAATTTTCAGAATGATAAGATCTTTTTATCTTCCAAATTTCAGTTCAGTGCGATTGAATTTGTTAAAGTTATCTAGAATAAACCATTTTTCCTCTTAAAAGCCCTAGCCCAGGCCTTAAACTGCTTGAGCAGTTATTATCTTAAGTTTTGTACTTTCGAATAAAACGCAGCCATGAACAAAGGCCAAATTTTTTATTTTCTCAAAGCGAAGCGAGTTTGTATTTAGCTTCTAAGGCTTTTTTGTAGCAATCAAGTAAACAAGCTTGGCTTGTGGCAATCAGAGTCCATCTAATCTAATATTCCTCACAGTCTTAGAGAGGATTCATAAAGCTGTTTACGTGAGTACCAACATATAACTTCAGTGTACTGTATTGTGAAACTATGTCAGTGTTTTTCTTTATCTTGGAGAGCGTTTTTCAAGTCATACTTCCTTGTGAGGTTCAGGCAAAGGTTTAGGCTCCTAATTTGCATAATTGAGAAATGTTAGTATTTGGAAGAAGTCCCACGGTCTTAAAACCACTGACATATTGGGAATATTATGATAGACATTTCGTATTCAAATTAGAAACTGATATTTAAAAGGGAGAAAAATGTTTTCTTTGCCAATAAACACGACTTCGTTTAAAATTTCCGTTTCATTAATAATGCAATGTTTTTATCGCAGAAAGGACAGTCCCTTGTAATTGTAGTTCACTTGTATAACCTTCGGTACAAAACAAAAGCAAGGTTCAGGGTAAATAATTTGGCTTTCTGCTGAGCATTAGCATATTGGAAATATTAACTGACATTTTGTATCCAAATTGGAAACTGATATTCATTTTCTTTACCAAAGAGCAACACTTATTTCGTGTAAGATTCTCGTCTCATTTATGGTGTAGAGTTTTTAATGGTAAAAAATGATATTACTATAAAAAGAAAACAAGTTTGAGGGAGAATATAATTTGTCTAGCATCTGCTCGTTGATATATAGGGAATATTGTTGGACATTTTGTGTCAAATTTGGGACGATGCTAATTATATCTTTTCAGAGCGAATCATTCTTACGGTTTGAATACGGCTTTGATAAAGCTGTGAGATAAAGTCAAATTTTAAATCAACAAGAAGCTTATACTCGGGCCATATTTGACTGCGTGGTGCGTAAGCCTACAATCTCTTAGCAGTGATAACCTCCAGCATCGCTAATTCCCCCAAATAGATAGATAAAGAGATATAGTGAGGCAATAAGTAACCACCAGATAGAATTACATTTCTTGCAGTCAGAATGAAATACAGGGAAAAACGGCATTTGTTATACGAATGCTTTTTATAATCCCGGGGCTTTCATCGTCACGTTTTCACCTTTCGTTTAGCGACAGAAACCATTTGTACGGTCCTGATATGTATGTGACGCCGGGTCAATGACGGATCGTAATTTCCGGTATGATCTAGAGTAACGTTACGCAAAACGCGTACGTTATCCTTGTACGTCTTTCAATGTTTCGCTGTTTATATTTTTAAATGAAATTCAGGGGAAAGCATTTGTTATTCACCTTTCATTTGAAGACAGAAACCGTTTCTACATTGATTGTTTTTCTATAGTAAACGTGAGACATCTTTATCTATCTTGGCCCGCGGAGTCATAGACTGATTTAGTTGCCAAATTTTCGGTTAAACAAAACTAACCTTGAGGAACTAAAAAAAATGTAAATAAAAAAACGATAAAAACCTTTCGAATTTTTAAAGTGCTTGTAATGAAAAGATGAAATATGATTGATTGAAAAACTTGGAAAGTTAAAAGATGCACAAACGACACTATAAAAATAGACATATTAACATATTAAGTTTCTTCGCTTCTGTTCATCGCATAAAGTTTAAGAGTCTTCGCCTTGGAAATAGAAAACACCTCTCTAGGCAAGCGAATGCCGTTTCTGTTAACGTTGAAAAATTCTAGAGGAATAAGTCTTATTTTTAGTCATTTGTGTCTTGCATCTGCCATCGTGTATGTGACACGTCATAGGGTGAACTTCAGACTCGGCGCCTCACGGCTCGAATACAAAGAACACGACCGAGAATTTAAAGAATTTGATAATGCGACCGAAAACTTAACTCGTGCCACCCGAGTCCAAAAAAGGAGACCAAGAACAATAACTCGTGGACCGTAGTCTTATCTCTCGGCCCATCGCGACCCCAAAAATGAACAAAAAAAAAATGATAACGCTATCAAAACCTTAACTCGTGCCGCTTTACGGCTCGAGTAATAAATAGTTAAATCTATTTTGACGACTTGTACGAGAGGCTAAACCTTTGTGGAAGCATCTTCAACTGCAGGAAAAAGGAACTATAAAACTTCATAAGAGCATGATTTTTTATCACAAATTTAACGCGGCCATTGTTATCCTTTGCACCATGCATGAAAAGTTAATATCTTCTTTCTAATTCTCCACGTGCGGTCCTTTTCAATAACGAATGCATTAAGAATTTTAATATAAAAGAGCTGAGCTATTCAGCTCAAATGACCGAAATGTTGTCCAAGATACGACAATGCCTGAGGCTAATTAGACCAAAAAAAGCTAAATAACCATACCTTTGGCTAAACACACACTTATAGCACAAACGCACCTATACCTTATACAGGAGAGTCGAATTTTGAAGTCCTTCTCCCCCGATAACTTACATGTTTAGTTTTATCGAGCTAAACTAGCTTCTTTCCCTCGTAATAGTGCTTTTTTATTATTTCATAATGGAACGAAACGTCTCCCAGGAATCGTCCTTTAAGCTTAATATCTCCGAGTCAGCGCTTTTAAATTAGAATTAATTCCTAATACGTTATACGTTCTTAATGAAAAAAGGACCCCTCATGGTGAATTGAAAAGAAGATATTAAAACTTTCCATACATGATGCACGTAACAACAACGTCGTCTACAACTTTGTGATTAACAAGGATAAGTTTAGTTTAAATTTAAGGGAACTTTTGTCTGCGGTAGCCTTCTTAGTTTGAAGTAGTCCATAAATGTTGACCACTTTTTGCTGAATAGGGTTAGGCTGGTATGGAATTGGTTATAGTTTTCACGAGTAAAATGGAGTTGGGAGGTCTAACGAGGTCCTACTCACATGTTTGACATACTTATGTTCTTTGAACCAATTAAGGTTCTTGTATGTTTGTAGCGGGTTAATATGATCAATTGGAGAATTTGGATGGTATATAATCGGCAAGAAAGTCGTGTCTGAGATCGGTTAGGAAAAATCATATATTTTGGTCTGAAATTAGGCAACAGTTTCAAGAAGCGCGCTACCCCCTGTGGCAAGATGTAGGTGTAGCCATTATTAATTGTCAGTAAAAGACGCCTGACTGTCACTGTGTCTTAACTATAAGCGAACTGTCATTTAAAAGAACATACTCTACTTTGGTTGGTTTGGAGCTACAAAACCCTGGCTTTTCTATTTTACCTAAAAGTTGGTTTTGAAACAGGGATTTCGCGCAGAATGAAAGGAGAAAATAGGATGGAGAAACGCCTGAGGGTGTTCCTTGCTCATTTGCGTATTCTTCTTTGGCGGTCCAAAGTCATTTAGCTGTTAAAATCGTTGCGCCACGGGTGCCAGATAGCCAGGCACCAGAAACAAACATTAAATACAAAAATAATTTACTGTGAAGGTAGCGAAGCACGCGTGGCGCAGTGTTATGCTACATGCCCTCGGGGATGAGGTCTTGGGTTCAAATTTACCTTGGAACTGAATCTCAAAGGGAAACCATCATTTTTGGTAGAGCTTTGAATTCCTTATTGTTTCCTTATCGTTTGTCAGTTATTATCTTAAGCTTGGCACTTTCAAATAAAAAGCTGCTATGGACAATGGCCAAATTAGACTAATATATTCATATTATCGGTCTTTGAACCAATTTAACTGCTTGTATTTTTGAAGCGGGTCAACATGATCATTTGGAAAATTTGGATGCAATACAATCTGCAAGAAGGTCATGTCTGAAATAGGTTAGAAAAAATCATATATTTTGGTCTAAAATTAGGGAAAAGTTTTTAAGAAGCGCGCTAGCCCCGGTAAGAAGATGTAGGTGTAGCCATTATTATTTGTCAGTAAAAGACGTCTGACTGTCTCTGTATCTTAACCATAAGCGAACTGTAATTTACGGCTAAAGAACATACTCTACTTTGGCTGGTTTGGAGCTACAAAACCCTTTTTCCATTTTACCGACAAATTGGTTTTGAAACAGGGATTTAGCGAAAAATGAAACTAGAAAATACGATGGAGAAACGCCTGAGGGTGCTTCGTGCTAATTCGCATATTCTTCTTTTGCGGTCCAAAGTCGTTTGTCTGTCAAAACCGTTGCGCCATGGGTGTTAGATACTCAGGCACTAGAAACAATCATAAAAAATTAATATAACAGCGCTGAGTTATTGGGCTCAAATAACCTAAATGTTGTGCAAAACACAACAATGCCTGAGGCCATTTAGACCAAAAAAACGTACCCTTTGGCTAGACACACAGTTATAGCAAAAACACACCTACAGCTTATGTAGGAGAGTCGAATTTTGAAGTCCTTCTCCCCCCGATAACTTACATGTTTAGTTTTATCCAGCTAAACTAGCTTCTTCTCTTCGTAATAGTGCTTTTAAAAAATATTTCATAATGGCATGAAATGCCTCCCAGGAATCGTCCTTTAAGCTTAATATCTCCGACCAGCGCTTTTATATTAAAATTAATTTCTAATTCGTAAAACGTTCGTAATGAAAAACGATCCACATGATAAATTGAAGAGAAAACTTTGCATGCATGACGCACATAATAACAACGTCTTCTATAAATTTTTAATTAACAAGGATAAGTTTTGTTTAAATTTAAGGGATTTTTTGACTGCGGCAGCCTTTTTAGTTTGAAGTAGTCCATAAATGTTGACCACTTTTTGCTGAATAGGGTGAGGCTTGTCTGGAATTAGTTATAGTTTTTTCGAGTAAAATGGAGTTGGAAGGTCTAACGAGGTCCTACTTTCATGTTTGACATATTTGTATCGGTCTTTGAACCAATTGAGGTTCTTGTATGTTTGTAGCGAGTTAACATGATCATTTGGAGAATTTAGATGGTATGTAATCGAACAAGAAGGCCGTGTCTGGAATAGGTTAGGAAAAATCATATACTTTGGTCTGAAGTTAGAGAAGAGTTTCAAGAAGCGCGCTACCCCAGGTGGCAAGATGTAGGTGTAGCCATTATTATTTGTCAGTAAAAGACGCCTGGCTGTCACTGTGTCCGAACCATCCATAAGCCAACTGTAATTTAAAAGAACACACTCTAATTTGGCTGGTTTAAAGCTACAAAATCTTTTTCCATTTTACCAAAAAGTTGGTTTTAAAACAGGGTTTTTGCGCAAAATCAAAGGAGAAAATACGATGCGATGGAGAAACGGCTGAGGGTGTTCCGTGCTCATTTGACATTCTTCTTTGGCGGTCCAAAGTCATTTAGCTGTTAAAAGTGTTGCGCCACGGGTGCCAGATAGTCAGGCATCAGAAACAATCATTAGATACAAAAATTACTCACTGTGAAGGTAAAGAAGCATGTACGGCGCAGTATTATGCTAAATGTTTCGCTTTTTAAAGGCAACCACTACCAGAGGCGCCAATAATTTTTTAAAATTTAAACTTACTACAAAAATACATACAAAGGATTGAAATGTTCTGAAAACAAATATTCGTCATCCAATTTTTTGGGAGAAGGCAATTCAACTAAATACAGGGAAACTTGGAACATGCAGGTGTACCCGTTATTTCTCAGTAAAACTATTGAATTTTTTTATACCTGCATGTGGATATTCCTGTACGAGCTACTAGGAACAAGTAAATCATATTCCAGACTTTCCGCCTGTTTGAGTCGACAGAAGACGTTTTTCACTTTACTGAAATTGTTTGGGGATAAATTTTAGTAAAAGACAAAAAGTTTGGTGGTGTTTGCTTTGCATATTAAAAATTGTTATGAATATTTATAGTCAGCGTTGGAACTTAGCCACACAAAAAGCCTTATTTAGTAGTAGGCACCTTTCTTAGGGTATTTAACTTTTCTTCTTTGCAGGTTTTCCATTCTTTGCCAAGTAATACCATCATCAGTGATCATCAGTGTTTATCAAAGATGGACGAATGGTTTCTTAAAGCTCTTATTTTACATGTTTCCTTGCTGTGGATAAGAGGAGGTAAGTTCCAAACCGATTTTTCTCATGGGATAAAATTAGAGTAAACATGGCATTACCATTAAATTATTGTACGTAAATTAGTCAACACAGAGAATACGGAGATTTGTTGAACTACCGCTGATAGCACAAAAATTGAAACTATGGGAGAGAAGGATGGGTAAAGCTAGCAAAGAGAGACTGCAACTGACCTTTGAGCAACGCTGTCACACTATATAAGCGAACGAAGAAACTTGACAAGATAAAAAATACGCAACCAAATTAAAAGACTGGCTAAGTCCTTTTAAATGTCAAACCACTTTGTGTCATAAGATATCAAGTAGTGTGATGGGATGTAATATGATTATTGAAAAGACATTATATCGATGACAAATGGATGATCACATTGCTGTGTCTGAGATAATTTGGTGTTATGCTTCTATTGCACTCCTATGATGCGACATAAGATGTCCACAATAATCTTATAATCCAACAAGCACGAGTGTGGTAGTTGTTTTGCTAAAAACGACAAGCAAATATATTAGGGTTATTGACCAAGCGTGAAGTCAACTTTTTGCAAGATTTATTATCGGTGGATTGAATTATCATGTAGATCTAGTTTTACAAAGACAAAACCCCCTCTAGACTGGCCTTTTTTCCCGTCTCCCTCAAAATATTTTAAGTTAGAGAGCTGTGACAATGAGACTTGAGAAGCCATGGTACGTCCAAATATGATTCCTTTCACGTCCCTAACGAGCAGAGATGACGTTGAAATGACATACTGATTATCAAATGGAGGCCATATTGGATCCGCCTTATTGGATTTCTGGATTTCCCCAATACTTCAGGAGAGCGCTGAAATTGAACGAAAGTCAATGAACAGTAACGGACGATATCAAAATTGTTACCAGATAAATTTCCGAAAACGTCCTGAATATCCTGGCCGTTTGCTCAAATATTAAAAAACGGAAAGCTATTTAGGTTCCAAGTCATCGCAGGCAGATTAAACACCTACCCTCCTCTAGTGTAGATACAGTTAAAATAAGTAAAGAATTATGAAGGCCGCAAAATTTTGATTTCCGGAAGCGCGAAAATTTTTTTTCATTAGAACCCGTAAAAGTCGCTATTTTTAGCTGATAGGGCGGTGGCGTAAGTAATAAACACTTTTGAATAAATTTCGGCCTTCAATCAAAAAATGAAACAATAAATTTCGAAAAAATTTGCAAACTGATTATTGAAAAATAGAGCTGGTAAATTAGGAAACTACGCGAAACTTTGTGTTCCGAAGACTTTAAGTATTAAACAGAACTATGTCAAGGCCGCTAAATTAATATAAAATAACAAGTGACATTGAGAAAATCTAGAAAGGGCTTCAGGAATATACAGGAACGTTTTTAGGGCCTGTGGAAAAAATTCAGAAAAGTCCGTGAGTGACGTTGACGTTAAGATCTGAAATTACCTATTGTCATCTGAAAACTCGGAACGTAATAGGATTACGTAATTTTTTTCGAAAATAGCTTTGTAGAACACTATAAGAAAAGACAACGAAACATTTTTGCTGTTGTTGTTACTGTTGTTATATTGTTCGCTGTTATTTTCGTCATTTAAGTATAGTGAAAAGTTAGAGCTTAATAGCGGATTGGAAAAAACCTTGTAATCAAAGGATCGTGGTAATAAAGCATCAAAAGTGAAAAGGATCGTACGGTTATCTGGAAAACAGCTGGTAGCTGAGAAAAGATTCAGAACAGAACTGAATCGACATGATGAAGGGAAAAAACACAGAAGAAGGAACAAGCAAAACGACAAAGGAGGCGAGAAGGAAAAGGACAGCTGTGTACTGGACAATTCCAAAGAGATTCTAAAACAGTCGAAATCGAGAAGCAAAGCAGCATTTACTCGAGCTAGGCACACACTCCTGCAGCTACTTGATGGGATTTACCAAGCCGTCAACAAGTGCGTGAAGCAAGTGAGCGACCAGATGAATGTTTAGGCTGCGTGATGACAGACATGACTTGTTATGGGATAGATACGTAAAAAGAAACGACATTACCAACGTCAAGAAACTAACCCAAGAAATGAAAACAATCGAGACAGCAACAATTCCAAAGAGATTCTAAAACAGTCGAAATTGAGAAGCAAAGCAGCATTTACTCGAGCTAGGCACATACTCTTGCAGCTACTTGATGGGATTTACCAAGCCGTCAACAAGTGCGTGAAGCAAGTGAGCGACCAGATGAATGTTTAGACTGCGTGATGACAGACATGACTTGTTATGGGATAGATACGTAAAAAGAAACGACATTACCAACGTCAAGAAACTAACCCAATAAATGAAAATAATCGAGAAAGAATTCAGCCAAGCTCAAAATGTGGAAATGGAATAATAGGAAAGTCGACGAGACGAATCATCTAGTGTCGTACATTGTGCTTTTCAGAGATTTGGAGTCTTACAGGTCGAACAGCGAAGGGCTCGAAAGCGCGCCGGGAGATTAGAATCTAAGTTTTTTTTTAATGAAGAAGTAGCAATTGAGGCGGCGCAGGAAAGGGTCAAAGAGGATTTGCCCCCAAATTAAGATCACTCTATGATGAGCAACGAGGAAGATGACAGAGTCAATGCTAGCACAGTACTATCGATGGAATTTTGAACAACAGTGCGTAGAAAGATTACGAGAATGGGTATACAAGAAGCAGAATTCCAGACAGTACAGCTGAGACGCTTCGAGGGATATGGAGCAATTCCAGTACCCGAAGAGAAATCAGACGTTTTATTGGCCAGACCAGATCACTTGCAGGTACTCCAAACCGGTGGCCTAGCAAGAGCCGCCGTACATTCAGAGTCTGGAGAAATAACCACCCCATTTGGTACGACGAGTTTTAAGGTATAGCCGTTGAAAAGAGGTGGCGGGAAACAGCGCAACAATGTTTTTGCTATAGATGCCTTAGAGAGACCCACCACGCAATATCATTCACACAGATCCGATTTTGTGGTTTGAACGGACGCACAACAGGGCGTGCTACATTGAAAAGAATGGAAAGGCCGGATATTGCAAGAAACGGCAATAGGAATGACAGCTACAATCGTCAGCCCCAAAACGTCCATCGTAATGAGACTAGAGTGGCTCCAGTTAGAGATACCACGGAGGCGGAGTCCACACAGGTCTTACCGGAGAGATCACACACAACAGCAATGCACATGAAAGAAACTAGAGGTGAATATGTCGCACTGGGGAAAGAAACGGTAGTAATCAAGAATGGCGCAAGACGAGTGGTCGTTAATGCGCTACTGGACGACGCCAGTAGTAAGACATAATCAACAGTTGAATTAGAAATTCAAGGGGAGAACCGTAGAGCAACCGTTCACGTTCTAAATTGTCACACCGACAGCTTCAAGACAAGATTCCTCGAGCTAAATCTTGAAAGCTTAGATGGAAAGATATATGTAAAGATAGCAGCTTTCACTGCAGAAGGCGTTTCAGGGAACATTGGAGTAATCAACTGTGCTAAATACGCGAAAAAGTGGGAGTATCTTAAAGGTCTTATATTACTTTGGAGCACGCCCAATCATCGACGTTTTCGTGAGTATCAATCAGAGAGGGATGTTGGAGGAAAACCAGTAAAAACAGTTGCACGTTTAACGACCCTCCGATGGACATGTATCGGCGATGCAAATAGTACTCATTATGAAGGCTATCGAACAAGTTTCGCTCACGCTTATTTTATTCGTGCTGACCATAAGAGCAGCAACTAGATTGCAAACTCCAAACGTTCTTGGAGATAGAAGTGCTTAGTCACAGCATTGAGACTTCGAATAAGAAATATCGGGCTCGAGAAACTTAAGCGATCAATCAAATTTGAGAGCAGGCAGTACGAAGTCGAATTGCCTTGGAAAGACGTCCAGTCAGTGTTTCCAGACAACTACGAGACAGCCCTGAGACGGTTGAGAAGTACAGAGAAACGCATTCTCAAAGGGTTAAAAGAAAAGTTGCGAAAGGAAGATCCCAAAAACAGAGAAAAAGCCCTTTGAGTCTTGTTACCTACCGCCGGACAAAGCAACGACGAAAACAAGCATTGTGTCTGACAGCCGCAGCCAAGTACGAGGGGATCTTTTTGAGCGATGTCATACACCAGGGACTTAGGTTGTAGCGAGAGCTTTTCAGCGTTTGATAGGGTTCCCGGGCAAACAATAGAGTTAGTCTGTGGCATAGAAGAGATCTATCTCCGCACAAATCTTAAACCAGAAGATAGCCAGTATAATGGATTTTTATGGAGAGCGCTTGACCAAACCAAGGTACCAGATGAATATGAATTTAAATGAATGGCATTCGTCGCAGTTTCAACCGCAGTTCGTCGTACAAGAACATGCGCGTGCGAAGAAGTATCAATAAAATTTTTCCACTGGTTACGGTGACAATACTATCTCTGGCAATGTTATCTCTTACTATCTCTCAACATATATGGACGATAGCATGAATTCAGTTCCAGACGATAAGACAGCCATAGACTTGTACAAAATACTTTCGACGCTGTGGAAGAATGCTAATATGCACGCACGTAAATGGCTGTCTAATTCAGAAGAATTGTTGTGGGAGATACCAGCAGTGAAAAGTAGATCTAGATAGTGGGGGAGCTGCCCTCTGTTAAGACGCTCGGAGTACTATGGCTAGAGAGGGAAAACATGTTCATCTTCCGAGTACATCCACCTCGAGATGTGCACAGATGTAAGATCTAATAAAGCGCAGTTTCCTGAGAAGAATAACCACATTTTTCGACCCTTTGGGATTTCGGACGCCATATACCATTCAAGCAAAGGCTTTGTTTCAAGAAATCTGGACCACGGGCATCGACTAGTGAGGAGTCGCTTCAGTTGTAACAGGAAAAGAAGGCTAGGCGGTGGTTCAACAATGAACCAAAGCATTTAGTCAAAATTAAGATTGCGATGTTTTCAGCCGTTTGAAGTCCGCGAGCCTTTAGGCATTCGTAGATTCCTCATCAAATGCGTATGTAGCGGTAGTGTATTAAAGATATCAGCACAGTGATGGAACTGTTTCGGTTCATCTAGTAGCTTCCAAGTCAAGAGTTCCACCCCTTACAGCCACAAGTATCCCTCGTTTGAGGCTGATGGGCGCAATCCTAGGATTAAGACTAAGTGTACCGATATGGAAAGCATTGAAGATAGCAACTCGCGAAATCACGTTTTGGTCGGATATCATGAAAGGGTTATGGTAGATACATCTCCGAAGCAGGACATATAAGCCATTTGTTGCAAACAGAATTGGAGAAATACAGTCTCACACAAGTCCTCAACAGTGGAGGCATTTTTAACTGAAGAGAACTCAGCTGATGGTCCAGCAAGAGGCTTAACAGTAGAGGAGTTAGCTAGTAAGGACACATAATGGGAAGGACCTTTGTATTTGGAGAGGAAAAAAACAAAATGGGCAGTAGATCATATCATGAAACAGCAACGAGAGAGGTCAGGAAACAAGCACGCCTACAAGCTGACTGCAGCATTAGAGGGACAGCGGTTTTAGCTATCAAAAACAATGCTACGTAGCGGCTTAAAACGAAAAACTGCGAAGATCTTTCTTCTGTTTCAGTAACCTATCACCCGCAGTTCAAATACATTTTTCATGTAGTTATAATAATATATTTCTACAAAAATGTAGGTCGCTCCCTCGGGTCACAAATGTTTGGAAGTCTTCAACAGATTCTCGAAAAGTTGCCGTTGATCCGCAATTAAATACAGGCGGTTTTCTGACAGATATCATGGATAAGTCTGGAAGTACACCACCTTGAAAAACTGATTTACAAGATGTCTCTATTTATTGTCTTTCTAAATTGATTCTTAACAGCTACTTTGACTCCACCGACCAACCCACCAACCACAAACAGACCAGTGTCCCCGACACCGAGTCAAGAAACAGGTAATATATGACTTGTATTTTTGAAATATATATTACTAGATTTCGGTTTTCAAAATGTAACGTTATATTTGTCGACAACTTTCACATAGAAACTGCACGACCATGAATAATTTAAAATTTTAAGAAATTTTAAAGGAGCAAGCCATTACATTTCAGTTTTAAAAAAGTACCATTTCGATGAAAAACAATTTCTCCACTAATGTAGTTTCTATTAATATGCTATAAGAGATTTTCTTATCATTCTGAGCCATTTGGATTAGCTTCTCTATCCCATTTTGTACGCATGCGCTGTGGCATTTGCTAATTGGTTAATCGGCTTGGATTTTTCGGCGGTGACCCCTGTAGATTTAAAAAATTCGACTTGATCCTTTGTCAGCAACATCAAAGGCGAAAAAACGACAGCTATGGATTGAAAGTTCTACCGTTTCATGACATCAAAAACCATCGGTGCAGCTTGGAAAATTAGAGACTTTCCCAATCGTGTCGGTAAAATAATATAACGAAGACATCTTGTATGTTAGCTAACGTTTTCAACGATTCCCGTTGAACAGCTTTAAGATTTTGAATCTTAAACTTCTCAATAACCCAACATAACCCTCTTAAAGCTAAATTATGTAATTTAAGTTGCCTGGTAGATTCAGGCAAACACGTTTCTCATAGGTTGAAATTAACAATGCCAAGGTGACACGTCCAACTGTCTCTTCGGGGATGAGCGTGCGCTCATTTCGCGAACAGCAGCTAGTAATCGATCCTAAGCTCACAAATGTTTGGAGAACTTTAACAGATTCTCAGAAAGTGGGCGTTCTTCTTTTATAATAAATTGAACTACTTGAAAATATAATAAAAATGTGCCGGTTATTGAGAGGCCCTCTATGACATTTAGATACATGTAGAGAAAATACCTAGCCAATGTTTGACTGATCGCCCCTGATTGTTCCTGTTACTGAGGATTATAGAACATCTGTTTGTACTTGTCAAAAACTGCCTGATTTAAATTTCCTGTTGATCCGCAATTAAATACCAGGCGGTTTTATGACAAGCATCGTGGATACGTTTGCAAGTGCACCACCTTAACAAACTGGTTTACAAGATTTCTCTATTTATTTCGTTTTTAATTTGATTCTTAATAGCCAATGTGACTCCGTGGACAACCACACCAACCACAAACATAGCAGCGTCCCTGACACCGAGTCCAGCAACAGGTAATATATGACTTGTATGTTTGAAGTATATATTACTGGAATAAGGTTTACAATCTAACGTTACACTTGTCGACAACCTTAGCATACAAATTGCGCGACGGTGAGGAATTGAAGATTTAAGGGAGCTTACTTTCACCGGTTAGTTTAAACACGGACCAATTCAGTGAAAAGTAGGTTTACCTAGGTCTCCATTAATGCATTTTATGACACACTTCTTAACAAGAAACATTATAATGCTTGCTTAGACAAACCCACCGACAACACAAAGACCACAATTCACTATCCTCTTACTACTGCGTTGGCTACTAGGTGACTGTATTTCTTTTTCCTCTCTTAGTATACGTTGTTAATATATCTGCTTAAATTTAATGTAATTTCCAACGCCTTCACGTCTGCGGAACAAAGTATTTTTATAATCGGAGCAACGTAGTGAGTCGATACTGGTTTAAACTTGGTGGAGAAGGAAGGTTCCAAAAGCTGGTTTCTCACTGTACTCGGCTGCGGTGATGAGAGTTTTATTGTACTTTTTCACTCTCCAAAGATTAATTCTGCTAGCCAAGTACATGCATTTGTTTCGTGAAACTTTGGTAAAATCTTTGAAAACATCATGTCAATAGAGGATACCAATTTAAGGAGTCTTACTTAAATACTTTACCCCTATCTAGACCGAGGAGTAGTTGGTAGTCCTGATTGTTGCCACGGCGACTTTCAACCTGAATAACTTTAAAATATTTGAGCCAACTATCTTAAACTTTAGGATTGTTTCGGAAATTTATCTAGAAAAAAAATTAATGTGGTCGTTAGTGTTCGTAGGCTTGCGTAGATGTTACCGTGGCAACCATTCTTACAGGCATTTTTTTTTGGAGAAAATAGAAAAACCTTTTTTTAAAATGAAGAAACAGCACTTTCCTTCCCGTATTTTTAAATATGTTAAGCTCATAACGTTGTTTATGTATTGGTGTTGATTACTTTTCGTTTAATTTCGCGGCTTTCCTGAAGGTTTTTTGAAATCTAGAAATCCAAGATGGCCGCCATTTGGCAATTATTATTTTTTTTACCACATCATCACTTCGCGCTTTGGACCTCAAAGGAGACGTCTTTAAACGTACTATCTATTCTCTAAGTCTCACTGTCATATAATCCTACTGTTATAGAGGGGGGACAATCACCCTCCCCCCACCCCTAGACCTTCCCACAGAAGACAAATAAAAGAAGCCCGGTTTACACAAGGTTAATTTAAGATTTTCCGAATATACATTAAACAAGGCTTCCGAATGACTTGTGTAACTAAAAACACATGTAATGTGTGATTTGTCTTTACTCCAAAGTTCCCGATTGTCATAAACTATGTATTCCAGCCCCAACTGATACTTACAACATGCCAAGCTATCCTAATTAAAGTGCACCTAACCACCCAGATTCTTTCTTAAAAAATCCTCATATTTTGGCGAATATCTGCGAATCATCTAGTGTCGCATATTGTGCTTCCCAGAGATGTGAAGACTTGCACGTCAAAGAGAGAAAGGCTAGAGAGTGCGCCGAGAGATAAGCAGCTAAGGGTCTTTAGTTTAGAACTAGCCATTGGGGCGGAGAAGGAAGGAGAAGGTCGAAGGAGAATTTGCCAAAAAATTAAGAGAGCTTGAGAGTCGGTCCCGAAAAGATAAACAGGCGTAATAGATCGCCAAGGCCTAGAAGCGGAATTAGACGACAAGAAGACTCGGAAAACACCATCAGGTACCGACCACAGCCAGAGGGTCCACTAAGCAAAGCGTCAGCGCCCAGTTTTTTTCAAGCTCGTATAGACAAAGCAACTGCGGCTCCCGATCACAAGCTACTGTAGCTCAGACAGTGCTTATCGTGCGAAGGGTTAAGAGTTATTGAGAATTTGGATCATTCAACGTTTGCTTATGAAGCTGCTGAGAGTAGATTAGAAAGTGTGGAGGAAGAAGACGACAGATCGCATTCTACTTGGAAGCTAAGCTGACATTAGGAGTTGGGAAACGGATCGCTCAGTGATAAGCTACAGAGGAAGATGATAGAGTAAATGCTGGTACAGTACCATCGATGGATTTTTGAACACAAGAAACATCAGCTCGTTGAAAGATTAGGACAATGGGTAAACAAGAAGCAGAATTCCGGATAGTACCATCTGAGACGCTTCGAGGGATATGGGGCAATTCCAGTACCCCGAAGAGAAATCTGGTTTAGTAAGAGCCGCCGCATATGCAGGGCTGTGGAAATAACCATCCCATTTAGTGCGACGAGTTTTAAAGTTATAAAAGTTGAAAAGAGGTGGCTGAAAGCGGCGCAACGACGTTTTTTGCTATAGATGCCTAACAGAGACCCACCACGGAATATAGTTCCCACAGTCCCGATTTTGTCATTTGAACGGACGCACAACAGGCGTGCTATATTGTAAAACAACATGGAGACCGGAGATTGCAAGAAACGGCAATAGGAGTGACAGCTGCAATCGTCAGCCCTAGAACGTCCATCAAGATGAGACAAAAGAAGCTCCAGTTAGAGATACCAGGAAGGGGAGTCCACACAGGTCTTACCAGAGAGATCGCACATAACAGCAATGCACATGAAAAAAAAAAAAAAATAGAGGTGAATATGTTGCACTGAGGAAAGTAACACTAGTAATCAAAAATGGCACAAGACATGGCGAGCCGCATGCCTTAGCAACCGATTTTGCCATCCAAATTTTTCCTCGATCACTGCAGGAGGCTTCTTGTTTACGGGAGTGCTGTTGACAGTTTAAAACCACATTTTCGGTGCAATACGAGCCCCAGTGCGTTGTAAAAAGTTTACAGCAATCAACATTCACTTACTGCGTGTAGTCGAATATTTCCGTTTCAGTCAAAAACCTCCGGAAAATTCAAAAACCCGGAGAAAAATAAATTTATCGCCGATGTGCAGCGAGTATTTAACACGGCAAAGCAAAGGCGACACACCCGATTGCTCGTCCTTATCAGGCGACTCACCCGAGATAAGGACGGCCGAGTTCAAAATCTCTCTGTGAAGAAATTTCTAATATTATTATCGGAGTTAGCTCACGAAGCAAAGGCCACGCACCTGATTGCTTATTGTTCTCAGGCGACACACCCGAGAGAACAACTGTGACCTAATTATGTCTTTTACCTTTACACAATAAAACCGTGAATATTTAGCCCCTTTATTTTTGGTCACTTTTGTCGCACTCAGCGTGGTGAACATTGATTGCCAGTATCTATCATCTATTTTGGGCTTACCGTCTGAAATACTAACAGTAACACGGTACCGCAACAATATCATCATAAAAGGCATTTTAAAAATATATTTTGTATTGACTCTGATTCTAAGAGTTCCTACACACGTGGAAAATGAAAGCTGGTGATCGACGCCGTTACACTTTTTCCCAAATCACGAAATCGCGAGTGCTGATTAAATTTATAACGTAAACATAAAAATCGCACTTACCTTTGCGGACCACTGGAGGATGACGATTGACTTTATTTTTCATTCAATTCTTGGAAAATGATGTAGAAAATTAGCTTGCCGAAAAAATAAACTCTAAATTTGCATCGTAGAGACCATGGGCGAACAAATCATTCATGTTATGGTTCGTCGACTTAGGACCATTTAGCGCGCCAATTAGTTTGGCGGGAAAACGAAAACCTTCAGCAAAAATTGTCATTTTTCCGTTTCCGACAGTCGATGTGTAGTCAGGCTTTTGGACAGATCACAGGAGTTTTCGCTTCCAGTTAACTGTGCATTTCCACAGAAGCCAAGCTTTCTAGTCACAAAGACTTCATTGCTTTGCGGCAAGCTCGATCCAGACATTACACGCGACTGAAAAAGATTGTTTACTATACTGTTGACAGATTGCTGCTCTCGAACAGGGATTCGATCATAGCAACCGTCACTCAACCTAATTAGTTTTAACACCTCTACGCGGCTCCTCATGGAGTGGTCGTTAAAGCGCTACTAGACGACTGTAGTAGTAAGACATACATTAACAGTGATGTAGCAGCTGAATTAGGACTTAAAGGGAAGAACCGTAGAGTAACCGTTAACGTTCTGAATGGTCGGACAGACAGCTTCGAGACAAAAATCTTCGAACTAAAACTTCAAAGCGTAGATGGAAAGTTAAATGTAAAGATAGCAGCTTCCATCGCAGAACGCGTTACAGGGAACATTGGAGTAATCAACTGGGCTAAACACGCGAAAAAATGGTAGCATCTAAAAGATATTACTTTACCTTGGACTACGCCCAATCGTCGGCATTTTCATCGGTATCAATCAGTGAGGGATGTTAGAGGGCAGCCAGGAAAAACAGTTCAACAGTTGACGGCCCCCGGATGGACATGTATCGGCGATGCAAATAGTACTGATCAGGGAGGCTATTGAACGCGTTTCGGTCACACTTACTTTATACGCGCGGACGATAAGAGCAGCAAATAGATGGTAAATTCCAAAGTTTCGTGGAGATAGAACTACTGAGTCGTCGCATTGAGACTCCAAATAAGAAATTCGCGCTCCCTATCAATCAAATATGAGAGTGGTCGGTACGAGGTGGTACTGACCTCGTACGATTCGAATCTTACGATTCGTAAGATTCGAATCAAATAAACAATAGAGAGACACATTTCGCGAGGCGGCTCGCCAGTCGCGTGTAAAGGACGAATCTCGGTGGCTCGCCGTTGGCGGTCAGAGTGTAATGAGCGAGTAAGGTTTATAATTTAGTGGCGCGACGGCTCAGCGGCATGCCAATCGCTGTCCAGCGTGTAAACAACAGGTTAGAGCGAGACAGCTTCGGAATCACCGCTTTCCCAGCAATTTATACTTCCGTGATAGCAGAACGACCCTCGACTGATCGACAATCTTACAGTTCACAACAGCGCTAGCAACAACGCTCGCACATTTTTGTAACCAAACGACTCCACAATTTCTACACTTGTATCTGGAGTACAGTAAGCGGATAAATGATTTAAGAAATAAAAACGCTTTAGCGTGTAAAGAAAGCATGCCAACACATGGAAGATATCAATAAGCACGACAAAAGCGCGCGTAGAATTAATGGAAACAATCGCGAATCTTGGCATTCCTTGAGTTCTACATTGTCCTTTAATTGGCCTTCACTTCTCCTTGGTATCTCGCTGTCCTTTTTGCGTCCGCCAGTGGGTTGTCAGCATAAGCAACACCTTCTTCATCGCTAGACTCACTCGAGGTTTGGTGTTATCTCTGCGGTGATAGACGGTATAAATGCCTAATCGGGTTCCATTCCGTATCCAGCGATAAAACTGATTTCTGAGTTGCCTGAATGAGAAAGCACAGAGAGCTTTGACAATTCAAAAATAAAAATAACAGACTGAACATCGCTTGAGCGTCATCCTCGAGTTTACGTAACAACTTGACTTTACTCAGATCCCCTTTGCGCTGTCGTGAACAATTCGGAACTCGACTTTAAGGGGGATACAAAGGCGAATATTTAACCAAAACAACAAAAACACCGAACACCGAAGGATAAAAATTTATTTTATTATTTACTAACGTTAGACTCGTAGTCCTTAGGAGAAAAATTAATGAACTGTACTGAAACAAGCATTTCTCTGTAAAACGCTCTATTCTCGATTAATAATTATAGTAAAGAACAAAAAACGTATCACAAAGCTTAGCTTTTAATTAAGCAGTGACACCGTATAAAGCTATACACTAATTAATTTGTACCGTTATTTTGTGCTGATTTTTGCAGTTTAATATCTAATAAATTGAACTCGAAGTGAATGTTTTTTGGAATGTACTGAAAAAGGAGAGTAATTATGTTTAATTAAAACGTCCTTTTTATGTTCTCTTACTCAGTTTTTCTTCCCTTAACCCTGTCTATAATGGTTATTTAATTTTTTTTGGAAAAAAAGTAAACGCTCAAAAATCATGACGTTTCGACCTCTCCGTGGTCATTTTCAAGTGAGAGTAAACAGTTAAAATTGGTCAGAAAGCCATGCACGCTAAAATGTGATAAAATGTGTTGATGTTAAGTATTCATAAAGTAAAAAAAGGACATAAAACAACTAAATAATAAAAAGAATAATAAGCCTTGTTAAGAACTGATCTAAACAAATAATTTCGCGTGGATGGAATCACACTGTCCGTTTAGCGTTGGTGTTAGTTCTTTGGTCAAAAGCATTTCCAAAATGAGGCAGTAAAGTTTGTTCTGACACTTTCTTAAAATTTTGAAATATCTTCAACCTTGCATTTAAGCTCTCATCTACGTGGAAGCTCTTTAATCAGGAATCAGAACGCCTAAAAGAGACCCTTTACCGACTGCGCTACCCAGACAAACTTGTGCAGTCTACCATCCGCCAATTCATTGATTCAAAAAGTGTCTGAGGATTCACGTACCCAACAGCAAGTACCTGAGAAGCAAAAAGCCGCAATAAGAATCTTGCTGCCTTTCAAAGATCAGAAATCTGCAAACGCAGAGCGCATACAACTTGGAGACCTCAGTCGGAAGATCAATGAGGATATCAGCCCGGTGTACACAAGTCGAAAGATCAAGGACGAAAATGATTAAAGTGAGGAATGGAAAGCCACCCCATTGTGAATCAACAATGCATTGACTATCATTGTCGGTGTAGCCTGTGCGATGCAGGCTATGTCGGTTACACGTACCGACATCTTCACTAGCGAATTAAAGAACACAAGGGATCAGCAATCGGAAACCACCTGAGGGAGCAGCACAATATAGCCCCAAATGGCACTGCGTGAAGTTTTAAAATTTGAAGAAAATGTCAGAACTTAACTGCCTCATTTTCGTAACGCTTTTCTTTTATCAAAGAACTTAAACCAACATTTAACAAACAGTGTGATTCCATCCGCGCGAAATTATTGTTTAGATCAGTTCTTAGCAAGCCTCGTTATTGTTTTATTGTTTCATTGTTTTATTTTTTTTTAATTTTTAAATACTTATCATTGACACGTTTAATCAAATTTTAGCGTTCATGACATTCTTACCGATTTGAACTGTTTGTAATATTTATGCCAAGCTTTGTTGTTTTACTCGCACTTAAAATTGACATCGGAGAGGTCGAAAGTTGATTTTTTAGCGTTAACTTTAATCACAAAGTGATCCATGTCTAAGAAATTACTTATTGAAACTAAATGCCTACTTATTCCAACAGGATGTGGTGCCGTTGTCAACAACGTACTGAAAAGTCCCGGATATCCAGGCTACTATCCCAACAACATGAACTGTGTTTATCGGGTACAAATTCCACACGGCATGGCCATGAGGATTCATTTTTCCCACTTCACCCTGGAGGGTTATTCATCTTGCAGGTACAAAACTATCGAATCAGTGTTTAGAGTATAATAAAAATAATTTAAACTAATGTTAGTAATGTAATGTTTACATTACATGACCTCCATTGCATGATAACAGTGGTTCGGATTGTTTCTTTGTTTTGTCTATATTTGCTATGATTGAAGAAAGTTGTAGACACTACTCGAATAAAAGTTATTGAGACATCCCAAAGAACAAAGTTACTTGTTAGTCTCATTATTATAAAAGTAGCTATTTTTATCTCTAGTCTCTTTCACCTGTTTCTTTGTTTATTTTGTTTGCTTTTTGTTGTTGTTGTTGTTGTTGCTGTTGTTGTTGTTTAGATCTGCGGCTAAGAATGAAATCAATAACTAGACTGCCTTGTCATTTATTGTCATGACACACATGTGATAAACTAGTTTTGCAAGTATGTGATCTCATTTTCTACTCTTAGCGCCTGTCTGTACTTCATACTGGCCTTATTATGGGTTGTTTTGGAACCTTTCCTTTTTTTCTAGACAAAATTGCTAGGTAAGCTGCTTATAAGGTCTGTTTGTCTGTGTCGCTGTATTTGCATCATTTATAATTAGACCATGGATTACTTTAGCATTTTTTATCGGTTACCTTGTCAATCAGTCATTATATAGTTTAAATGTAAGTTATTGTAATGTCTGTCCTACTTTAATATATATATGTCCACGTATTTGTTACTTATTGGCCGTGCTCCTTTAAATCGGTAAACATACAGCTGTTTCGACAAAGGTTGTCCAAACAAAGCGTAAAAGCGTGTGGAATTATCTAGTCATAAATGAATTAAGCAAATATGTCTTCCTTGTTTGCAGGTATGGTGACTACTTGAACATTTCCAATGATAACAACTATACCGTAGGTACATACTGTGGGGTGCAGTCTGGATTGAACATCAGTTTTACTGGACGCTATGCTGTGCTAACCTTTCACTCTGACGGGTTTTACACGACCAGAGGATACAAGTTGGATTTCTCCTTTGTTTCTCCCGGTAAGTAAAAATAGTCGGACGAAATTTTATCGACATACTCTCCACAGTAAACTTCAATTTGCTTTTCAGGGATTGTTTGTTATGATAAATTATAATTCACCGATTTTAATCTACATGTTACTATTGGACAACTGGAAAATCGTCAAGTGGTACTAAATTAAGCGCGGTTATTTAGCAAATACACTCCTCAGGCGGCTACCATATCAGACAATATTGTTCGAGGCGAAAGACTGTACGAAAAATGCACAGCTGGCCGAGAAACGAAGGTTTAAGGGAAAGTGTGAAATTTCTAAGACAATCGTTAACAGGTTATTAACAAAGCGTGTCAGGCTCTCTCGATCTGTCCACTGTGTACTAAGAAAATCTATTGTAAACTTTAATAATTGAATATTTTTCAACGAGTCTCACGCGCTAAGAAGACACAAGAAGGCTTTTTCGATTTTCGCAAGAGCCTGAATCACTTAGGTGCATTAGTATGTGACGAACATCTTGCCGGCCAAATTTCGTTCAAATGTGGAAAGTATATCATCCCTATATTATATTCATTTGAATGGAAGGAATACTGGTAGAAATAAACCCTGCGTTTTCGGCCTTCAAAGATTTGCACAGTTTTCGCACACCATTACAGCAGACGTCAACGAGGTCTTGCCACCGACCAATGGAAAAAATACAGGAATTTCCCTACAGAGACTCATCTTCCGTCTGTGAAGTTGAAGGTTGTTCGAACCAGAAGCCCTGTTTACTTTCTGCTTGAGTTTTCTTTTTCTCATCGCTATATTTGAGTTTTTACTTACTCATGCGATCTAGGTTGTATCCAAGCTTTTCCTTTATAGAGCGTTTCATGGAGAAAAGACTCCTCCTATCTTCGCGAGACTTTTTCACAAGTATGTCACTCGAATCTGAAAAAACAAAAAAGCTTGCGAATAAGCCACAAAAGAAGCCTGAAGATGCGTTCGTTAGGTCACTTTGCTGGCAAATTAACTTTTTTTAACAGTCTCTTTAATATTATCTCGCACGGATTTTAAGATTAATATTTTCTACTTTCAGAAATTGTTAAATTAGCAAATTAATTTTTATGCTAAATATTTATAATTAACAACTTGTATTGCGCCTTTTAACATGTAATGACCAAAGGCGCGTTACATTATGGAAATTAAACTAGGTATGATAAATTAGAGTTATACTAGGGATCAAAAGCTAACTTAAAAAAATAAGTTTTCAGTAAGGATTTAAAACGATGCAGTGACCTAGATTCTGTATGGCAAGAGGTAAAGCATTCCACAGTGTGGGAGCCGCGGCGACAAAAGACCTATTACGAAATTATAATCGCTACATTTTTCCAGGAGGGAATTCTTGTAAAATTACATCATTTGAGCGTGAGTGACAGCCAGATTGTTTAATTATTGATATTCTGGTATATTGAGATGACCGACCAAGCAAAGTCTCATCACAAAGCTCAGAACGTTATAGAATTACGTAATGTAATTTCCCAAAATAGCTATGAGGACTCTATAAGAACAGAAAAACGAAACAGCTTTGTCGTTATATTGTTCGCAGTCTTGTTATTCCCTTTTTAAGTATAAGGGACCGTTCATTTTTTATGAGCATGGGGGGGGGGGGGGGGGGGGGGGCTGGTGGGATTTGGTCAATTGCCACTACGAAACTGTATGACCCCCCCTAGGATGTAATTTTTTTCCACATGACCCCCCCCCCCCCCCCCCCCCCCCAAGCAGAAACTATTTTTTTCTGATGACCGATTTCTGTTATTTAAAAAAAACGTTTTATAGATAGCAACACGTTTACGGCAACGGCAAACCCTAAATTTCCATTTAGATTCTCAAAGGAACTATAAAAATTTAATCAAGCAAATGGTTAACGTGAAATTACTCCCCTTCGAGTAGAAACAATTAATACACGTACAGATCTGACTAGCAAAATACGGATCGAAGCATACCAATCAACGATTACGAGTCATATTATTCAGAAAAAAACAACGGACACACAGATATCAGGCGCGTAGCTAAGGGTTAGATAGGGGTGTTTGTTGAGCCCCAAATCTTGCTGAGCGCCGGAGGCGCTCTTACTAGGGGGGTCCGGGGGCATTCCCCCCGGAAATTTTTGAAAATCTAGGTTCCCAGAAACCTCATTTCCTGCATTTTGAGACCCATTTTAGGCAAATCACAAATTTGTTTTACAGCAGCTTTTTAAGCTATATACATCATTTCTGCGGCATAATTGTTTCAACTTAAACAAGAAAGTTCAATGTACATTCCGCGCCCTGTCAAGTTCTGATAGCTATTCGATCTGCTGATGGTCATACACCAAGCTGGTAAACTGCATCATTCTCAGGAGTAGGCCTTCGAACAAATGGACTATCTCGTCAAGATTGACAGGCATATCATATTTGATATGCATTAGAACCAGGGCGGACATTCTACTCTCTCGCATGGTACACCTCATGTAGTTGTTCAACCTCCTCATTGTGCTTTTTCTTCCGCCATTATTGATCTTCAAAGAGGGTTCGAACCCTCGAACACCCTCTCCTACGCGCCGGTATATTCTAAATGTACTGCTATTAAAAATGACAGTTACAAGCTTTTCTGAAGATGGCCTACAGCTCAGATCTACCGTCAACTGAAGTCACCAACAACAGTTCTATTATTAAAAACTAATCTGGATGTTCACACTAGGCATACTACTGAGTCTACTGATACTCCTGGGTTCAAATAATTTACTTATCAACAGTCTTTATAAAAGTGAGTACTATTAAACAGAACATTAAACAATCTATTGATATAGTTCAAGTGTACAACCACTTAATAGAAAACAACTCCCCCACGGATGATTCAATAGTGAGACTGTTACGTTTTTATATTAATTTGAACTTGTACAAACATAGGTGGCTACTTCAGTTTATATTCATTATTGCTTTTCCAACAGATATGCTTCATTTCCTCAGTTCTTGTTAATATGAAATGCAGATTTCGACCTCAGTATGTAAAACAAATTAAAAGTGGTTAGGAAAATCGTATTAGATAAAATTGAAATAATATTCAATTTCTTCACCTGTTTCTTTGTTGAGCCATTTTCAATTTCCCCTACTAGCCAATTATTGCTGGTGACCCCCCCTCTTTCACTCAATTTTTTTGGTAGCCCCCCCCCCCCCTTTGGTGCCATTTTTCTTCTCGTGAAGCCCCACTCCCCCCCAAATCCCACTAGCCCCCCCATGCTCATAAAAAAAAAACGGTCCCTAAGTAAGGGTTAGACAATTAACGCGAGTGTTCTATGGGATAAAGTGCCTCGCGCATAGATACCACACCACGTGGGCGTAGCCCGAGTGGCACTTCTATCTAATGCAAGAGACGCTATATCCTATAGGACACTCGCGTTCATTGTCTAATCGTCTTAGAACATAGACCTCTTTCATAAATGAAGGGCTTAATTGTTATTCTTTTGTATGCATTTAAATTAGCCTTCCTGGCCTCGCTAGCATGTGTAAAAACAAAAGTATTTTCACTCAAAAGCGAGGTCAAGAAGGCTTATTTGCATGCACATAAAAGAATACTAATTATGCCCTCCATTATGAAAGAGGTCTATGGTCAGATCATATTTTATGCAGATTCTATTTATTAGCGTATTTTAATTTTGTCATTCACACTTGGGAATCACGTTGTTATTTGTTTTGTATGTCACCGTAATGTTGGTAGAATTTTATGAATAACAATGCTTTTCTTTCTTAGGAGCTTTGTTTATTCTTTGTTGCTTTGATGGCTCATTTGTTCTAGCTATGAGCCAGTGTAAAGAGCTCGAGGAACTTGAGGCCGTCCTTGCCACTCAAGAGTTACTTGCTTTTGGGAGCGTAGACATACCCGAAGGGGATGAATTCGACAAAAGTGCATGTTTCCAAAAGCCTGCCATAGTGAACGAAATTGAGCAAAGAGAAAGAGACAGAATTTAAAAACGTCTATCGAGTAATCGTTTATCGAGTCTGATATGAATACCAACACATTCAAATTAAAATCCTTAGAGATTAGTATAGGTCCGTTCCAGTTGATTTGGACACCACCCCTGTGGAACAGGTAAATTACTGACCTTACAAGATTCATATTGAAAGTCATGAGAGGTGATGGAGAGCCGTACCCTTACCCGTGGTCTATATACTCATTAGTATGCTCTTTATAGAACATACTAATGAGTAGTCATTTTACCCCACAATTTCCCTGTGCTTCAAATTCCCCGACTCTTTACATTATTTAAGAAAGTTTGTGGGATATAGAGCACACAAATACTGGACAATGATTGGCTGAGTGGATGTGAACATGTTCTTATGAGAAGTTAGAGCTTAATAGTGAATCGAAAAAAAAAAATCGTTGAAATCGGAGGATCGTGCAGTGCACGTGGTAATAAAACAAGGCAAATAAAAGAGAACACACGGTTTCTCTCGAAGCCACTTTGAGAAAATTTCGTCGTTTACAACAAGCAAGACGCAGGTAAAATGACAACGTGCGCTTCGGCGAACTTGAGAAACATAACTTTTCTGAATTGGACTAATCTCTAAACGCAACTATCACTACGCTAGAATTTAAAAACATTTCTTGCAAATTGGAAGAACTAATCAGTTTAGTACTCGACTTGAGACAATAATAAACAAAAATTTTTGCCAAATTAACCTCTCTAAGATCTGATACTGCAGTGCAACCCACATTGCGTTTAACGTCACATTCGTGAAAGCTAAAACAAAATTTATCCTACCCCAAGAAGATTTCATGTCCCTTTCCTTTTCTTCAGGCAAATGTTGAGAGCATTTTAGCCCCCCCGGGGGGGGGGGGGGGGGAAGGGTACTCCCTTATGTGACCTTAACAGGGACGTGCGGCCCGATAGGGTATGGTTTTCAGGGTGTTTTGCTTGGAGCGGGGTATCTATTTCATCACATTCTGTCTTAAACGGGGTATCGCTACATGACCTAATGGCTTATACAGGATAAGCTTTGACGACTGTTTATTTGTCGTTTGAAGAACGAAGCATATTTCAATGATTTCAAGTAGATTGTGATTGCCAATGCATTAAAATACAGTAAGAAACCAGTGTCTTCTTATTTCATTCTAGTCTTAAACAGGGTATGATTTTGGGTTAAATCTCTTAGATAGGGTCTGAAAATTTTGAATTCTGTCTTAAACGGGATAGGGAAATCAGAGCATTGTGTCTTAAACAGGGTCAGGGTTTGTGAGCGTTTCGCCCAGAACAACAAGAAAATCGAAGGAAACATTGCATTGTTTGTGGATTAAGCTTGCGATGCTAGGCTAACTGGCAACGGGTAATCCCGAGCGGGCAAGATCGCTCCATCTTGATTGCAAGGAAAGCCAATCACAGCGAATGATTTGACTCTTTTATTCTACTAGCTTTTTATACCCCTACTCTTATTGTTTGTAGGTAAATATTTTAGCGTTCTTGTGCAATTTGGCAACTTAGATATTCAAAGACATTCACAATAATATTGTATACATATCACTTAGACCAAATTGGTGCCAAAATAATTTAAAATGGCTAAGTCTGGCTAAAAGTGGGCTTCATGCCAGCTGTCCTGTCATTCACTCAAGATAATTAATTTTTGCAGGAAAGTTAACATAATTCAATGTTTCTTGGGATATAATATAGCGGTCATAAGCCATTAAATCATGCCCGAAAAAAGCGACCTTTAATTTATATTCTGGTTGTTCTTGCAAAGCAAAATCATCAAGAACTAGCAATATCTATCGATTGTTTTTTAATAATACAATTATTTCACTCGCGCGTTTTGGATATGAAATAATTATATCCTATCATCTTATCTCAAACGCGCGCTTATAGAATAATTGTTAATTATTAAAAACTGGATCATGGTATAATGCAATTCCAGGGATTTGATTGGCTTAGCGACCATGGTATATGAGCCATTATACCATGCCGAAGAAATAGCGATCATTAAATTGTCTTCTGGATGTTCTTGCAAAGCAAAATCAGTAAGATCTAGCAACATTTCTCGATTGTCTTTAATAAAACAATTATTCCACTCACGTTTGTTGGATATGAGATGATTATAGCCAACTCGGCGCTACGCGCCTCGTTGGCTATCTATCATCTCATATCCAATGCGCGCTCGTGGAATAATTGTTAAATATATCCAGTTTAGTATAATTACTCAGGTGATTATAGAGATACTGTTCATCTGATTGGTCGAGGATTGCGTCATATCCTTCTATAATCACCTCGCGCGAGATAATTGTAGTGACAGCACTAATTTTCAAAATGGTCGTTTAGCGAATTTGTTGATGTTTCTGAGGAAGAAGTAAAAAGGATGATAGAAAAGGTAATATCGAAAGGCACTAAAGATGCAACTAAGTCCGGGGTGACACTTTTCTAAAACGGTACTCTTTTATCTTTGCCTCATACTATTTCAGATAAACCGAAAATAACGATTCCAGCGGTGCGAACAGTTCCAGGTTACATGGTAAAGTGTTCGGCTGAAGGAACTCGTCCCATGAATATGTCGCTACTTCAGAATTCCACCATTTTGGGTCAGGGAACAGATACTGTAGTTGTAAAGGTTACAAAGGAGGGAAACGTCACTTGTACGGCTACCAACCAAGCAGGAACAGATTCAAAAACGTTTTTGGTTACAGGTTTGCCTTTTCTTTTGCTTTCCTTTGTGTTTGTTTTTTCGTTTGGTAACTAACTTTTAGATTTTCTAATACATATGACTAATACATATTTAATTCACATTACATTTTCACCTTCATTCTTTAAACAATAATATCCATATGAAGATTCTTGTGACATCTGTCGCATACTAATTGTGCGACGATAAGGAATTGAAAATTAGGGAGATTACCATTACCGGCCAGTTTAAAAATGCACCAATTCAGTTAAAAATAGGTTCACCGAGGTCTTCATTGACGTAGTTTATAAAACACTCCTTAAAGGGACACGGTCACGGCGATTTTGCTATATTTTCGTCAAAATGGCTCAAATATTTGACAAAGAACCTTTTTTCAAACATGAAATTGCTGTTAGAACACCGGGAAGGAAATATCAGTTTTCCGGGGAAAGACAAACTATAAGCAGTTTTTGACGACTTCTCTACAATATACGGCCATTTTTTTAAGTTGCAATCCATTTCCATCCTAGCCATCCCCAGCCAAACATAATTAATACTAGTTTCTGTGCATTATTAGGGTTATTGTTAACAAAACTGAACCATCATTTTGACGATTCCATCGATTCAAATATGTTTTTTGGCTATTCAAAGTAACAAAAAAATCTTTGACACTGCCCCTTTAACCAGAACACACTACAACTCCTCCTTTGACAAACCCATCAACAACACATAGACCACCATTCACTATCTTCTTACTACTGCATTGAATATTAGACGACTGCATTTCTCTTTCTTCGTACATTGTTAAAATTTGTGAAAATTCCATCTTCCAACGCCTTCATGTCTGCAGAGCAAAGCGTTTTAATCGGCGCAATGTATTAAGTGGATTTTTTGTAAACTTGGTGAAAAAGTAAGTTTACCAAAGCTGGTTGGTTATTGTATTTGTTCACGGTAATCATCATTTTATTATCACTTTCTAAAAATTGATCTTGCTAGCCAAGTACATACATTTTGTGTAAAACTTTGATAACGTCTTATGTCAATAGACGATATTAATTTAAAGGGGTGTTGCTTAAATACTTTAAAGCCAGATTCTCTTGGCAATCCCCATATTTTGGTAGGTATCTCTGCTAAGTATTTTTTTTTTTTTTTTTTGCTTTGGTAAATCTTCGGTATTTTTTACCCTCTGGAAAAACGGAAAATAGCCTAAAATCACCACCATTTTGGTTCAAGACCGAGATTTAAGAAGCATGGGTCTAGTGGTTGCGAAGTCACTTTAGAAACACGAGAACACCACACACACTTCACTTGTTTCTTTCATATAGTTAGATTAACCGTATGTAGATTGGTAGGAGGGATTCTGTCTACGGCGACTTTGAACCTGCATAACTGTTTTAATATTTGCGCAAACTCCATGAAACCTAAGGTCGTTTTCAGAAATTTAACTGAAACAAGTTTTGTGTGGTCGTTTCTATATATATAGTCTTTGATGTTGTCATGGCAACCAAATTTTGACAGGCAGTTTTTTTTTCACAAAATGAAATATTCCTTTTCAAAATAAAGAAAAAACTTTTCTTAATATAACTGCTGTTTTTAGGTAAAATCAGTGTTTCTTTAATTAGTGGATCTGATTGGTTTTTGCTCAATGTCGGTGCTTTTCTAAAGTTATGAAAGGAAACGTGATGCAATATTTTTTAACCCCGCGTGTAAAGAATGATTAGGGTTAACAATTTAGTGGCTCGATGTCTCGGTGGCTCGTCATTGTTGGTCAGGGTGTAAAGAGCGAGTAAGGTCTGTAATTTAGTGGCGCAACGGCTCAGCGGCCTGCCAATCGCTGTCCACAGTGTAAAGAACGGGTTAGAGCGAGACAGCTTCGCAATTACCGTTTTCCCAGCAATTGATACTTCTGTGATAGCAGAACAACACTCGAGTGATCGGTGAATTCTTACAGTTCACAACAGCGCTAGCAACAACGCTCGCACATTTTTGTAACCAAACGACTCCACAATTTCTACACTCGTATCTGAACAGTAACGTTATGTTAGCGGATAAATGATGTAAGAAATACAAACGCTTTAGCGTGTAAAGAGAGCATGCTAACACGTGGAAAATATGAATAAGCACGACAAAAGCACGCGTGGAATTAATGTAAACAATCGCGAATCTCGACATTCCTTGAGTTCTATACATTGTCCTGTAATCAGTCCTTTAGAATACAGCCTACACTTCCCCTTGATATCTCGCTGTCGTTTTTACGTCCGCCAGTGGTTCGTCAGCATAAGCAACAGCTTTGTCATCGCTAGACTCACTCAAGTTTTGGGTTATCTCTGTGGTGATAAACGGGACAAATCCCAATCGGGTTCCATTTCGTATCCAGCAATAAAACTAATTTCTGAGTTGCCTGAGTCAAAGCTCGTCTCCAACTTGCAATGACGTGGATGGCATTGTAAATTGTAGTAGAATTCTGATTGCTATGGAGCCCGAATCGAACGAATTTTGCTACAGAAAGCTTTAACAGTTTGAAAATAAAGATAACTGACTGAAAATCGCTTGAGCGTCATTCTTGATTTGAAGTCACAGCTTGACTTTCCTTAGATCCCCTTACGCGGTCGTGAACAATTTGGTGCTCAACTTTAAGGGGAACAAAAAGGCGAAGCAAGATTTAAACAAACCATTTTTTTTTGCTTAGAGATGCACACTAAAGTATGAAAATTTGTTTTGGAGAAAAAAAAAAAAAACAAATTGGGAGTTCGGAGCACTTTAAGAGGGATTAAAAGGCGAAGATTTAACCAAAACATTTTTCTGGCAGAGATACTCAGCAAAGTATGAAAATTTGTTTTGGAGGGGAAAAATGGGAGTTCAGAGCACTTTATTGTTAAATAGGAGGAAATAAAACTATAATTTACTTATGTTTAACTCGTAGCCCTCAGGTGAAAAATTAATGAACTGTTTTAAAACAAGTGTTTCTCTGTAAAACGCTCTGTTCCTGATTGTAATTATATTAAAGAACAAAAAACGTATCACATAGCTAAGCCTTAGATAAAGCAGTGAAACCGTACAAAGCTATACACTAATGAATTTATACCTGTATTTGGTACTGGTTTTTCCAGAGTTTAATCCCTGAAAATTGAACTTGTAGTGAATGTGTTTTGGAATGTACTGAAAAGAAGAGTAATCCTTTTTAAATAAAACGTTTTTTTTATGTTCTTTCACTAAATCTTATTTTCCCTTTAATCTTTCTTGATGGTCATTTGAAAATAATTTCATTGAAAAAAATGTCACAAACTTTTCAATATCCAAGAAATTGCTCATTAAAACTAAATGTCTACTTAATCCAACAGGATGTGGTGCCGTTGTCAACAACGTACTGAAAAGTCCCGGATATCCAAAGAACTATCCAAACAACATGGACTGTGTTTATCGGGTTGATATTCCACACGGCATGGCCATAAGGATTTACTTTTCCCATTTTACCCTGGAGGCTTATTGCAGGTACAAAACTATCGAATCAGTGTTTAGATTATCATTACATAACTTCTATTGCATGATAATAGTGGTTGCGATTGTTTCTTTGTTTTGCCTATATTTGCTGCAATTAATGAATGGTATATACTACTCCAATAAAAGTTATTGAGACATCCTAAAGAACAAAGTTACTTGTCAGTCTCGTTTCTCTAAAAGTAGCTATTTTTATCTCGAGATTCATTCACTATATCTTTCTCTCTTTTTTTTTGTTTTTGTTTTTTTCTTGGTTTAATATTTGTTGCTGTTGTTTTGATCTGCGGCTAAGAATCAAAGCAATAACTAGACTGCCTTGTCATTTATTGTCATGACACACGCGTGATAAACTAGTTTTGCAAGTATGTGATCTGATTTTCTACTCTTTGCGCCTGTCTGGCCTGATTATGGGTTGTTTTTGAACCTTTGCTTTTGTCTTTCTTGGACAAATTGCTAGGTAAGCTACTTATAAGATTGGTTTGTCTGTGTCGTTGTATTTGCGTCATTTATCATAAGGCCATGGATTACTTTAGCCTTTTTTTTATCGATTACCTTGTCGATTTGTCATTATATAGTTTAAATGTAAGTTATTGTAATGTTTGTCCTACTTTAATGCATATATGTGCTCTTATTTGTTAGTAAACATATAATATAACAATAGAGTTGATGTTCGCGGGCGTAAATATGTTTTTGGCCCGACTCAGGCTCATTTTAGCCCGAGCCGCAGGCGAGGGCTAAAATGAGTTCTGAGAAGGGCCAAAAACATATTTACGACCAAGAACATCAACTCTATTACTATTATAATAATTTCAAAGGGCATTCACAAAAGGAAACAAAGAGTACAGTAATATCGCGTCGGCGTTTATTTTTTGCTTATTCGACTGTCACCATGTACAATAAGCTTAAAACTTGGTAGATTACCGCAACTGAAAGTTTGTCAAAGCAGCCTTTGTTTCAAAGTTAGTTTTCAAAAGGAAATTTACAGAATAGTCACTTATATGAGTTGAAATTTATTGTGCAATTGCTAAACTGACAGTTTGGCATAACTGCCTGGACTGAGCGAGCATCGCTCTTTGAACAAAAACTTACGTTTACTTCGCAGAGTTCGCGGTCGGCCATGAAGCTACTGCAAGCATTATTTGGATCGTTACCAGTAGCACCAACGGGTTCATTTGCAGCGAACGGACGGCTGAGGATGTTAGAGCAAGCTCGTTTCTGGAAGCTAGAGCTATCCTTGATATAAGGCGTCAAGCTTTGTTCATTCTTGTGCTTTGTAATGGCGCAAATTTGCTTGGCATCAACTCCAGCTTGATGAAGACTGGTTATTGTAGAAGCTCGCACACAATGTGCGGTATAGATCTGAGAAAGGCCAGCCTTTTTCGAAATCTTGGGCATCAGTTGGGCGATTGTATTCTTTCCCAGGGGCTCGTTCCTGTACCAACAGGTTCCCGACTTGCCAAAGTTTATCAATGGAGTCTGAAAGAGCGCCTCACACTCCGGATGAAGTTTACTGAGCATAAATTTCAGTGAGTTTATGGGATCCATTGGCGAGCCAGGTATTCCGTACATTCTCACGTCAGTATAATCTTGATCCTTCTGTTGAGAGCCACCTTGGTAGTTCTTGGACTGCTCTGTGTGCTTTATGGTGACATATTCTTTATCTTGATCGTCTTTCTTGAATTCGAGCGAGTTCTTTGTAAGTTCGCGCCAGCCCTCCCTTCCTCTCCTGCCCAGATAATAGCACAGATTAAACCAGACAAATTCTTGAAGCTTGTCAGGACAGTCAGTCGAGAAATATGACTTGAGTTTCTCCATATCCCCAGCTTCAATTGGACTTTTATGCTTGGGCTTGGGGTTTCCTCGTTTGTAGTACGATTTACAAACAGCTTCAAACATTTTGTTTGCTTGCAAAAACTCGCCATCTTTCAGGATGTTGATGGGTCTTGAAATGGGCTGGCTGGTAATTTTGCGTTGTATTGCAGCTCTTATTCCGGTCAACGCACTTGGTGTGAGATCCTTTTTCTGGTTTGTTTTAACCTCTGCATAAAATCTGCGAAGAATGCCGCTCAATTCTGTTGGGCTTACGGAATGCAGGTCACAATCGATTCGTCTCTTGTCGCACCAGTCACTGAACTTTGTCACGCCCCACGAAGTTTGTTTTCTCGTGTTTTGGGGTATCGATTCTTCTTCGAGTTTCTGTAACTCGTCTTCGTCAAGTTGAGATGACTGAGAGTCTCGTTCGTTTGTTTTTTCAGTCATTTTTTATCCTAAATGAAAACAATTTCTTTAGAGATGGCAGAGATGGCAGCGTTTCCAGTCGAATAAACAAGAAAACGGCGCGAACATTTGAATGGTTTCCATTTCTGATTGGCTAGCTATGTTACTTTCTAATTCCTCATTGGCTCAGAGCAGCGGGCTAAAATATATTTTAGCCCGCTGAATTCTCCATTTTAGCCCGCAAAATGCGCCGCAATGCCCGATGAAATTATTATAATAAAGCGTTTGATTTTGTCTCATCTTATCTTATCAAGTTGTCTTAGCTCATGTCATTTAAGTTTATGTTATCTCATCACAAATGAACTAGACAAATACGTCTTTCCTGTTTACAGGTATGGTGACTACTTGAGGATTGCCAATGATAACAACTATACCGTAGGTATATACTGTGGGGTGAAGTCTGGATTGAATATCAGTTTTACAGGACGCTATGCTGTGCTAACCTTTCACTCAGACGGATATGCATACGGATACTACGGATACTATGGATACTACGGATACAAGTTAGATTTCTCCTTTGTTTCTCCCGGTAAGTAGAAAGAGTCGGACGAAATACTCTCCAAAGTAAATGTCAATTTGCCATTCAGGGATTGATTGTTATGATAAATTAAAATTCAACGATTATAATCTACCCGTTACTATTAAAAAAAATCGTCAAGTGGTACTATATTAAGCGCGGTTGTTTAGCAAATACACCCCTCAGGCGGCTACCGTATCGGACGATATTGTCTGATCGAGGCGAAAGATTGTACGAAAAATGCACAGTCGGCCGAGAAACGAAGGTTTAAGGGTAACTGTGAAATTTTGAGGACAATCATTAATGGGTTATTCCAAATCTACTGAGACTTCTTTTATAGAAACCCTAAAAACGTTAACTCTATATTAATGTAAAGCTATTAAGCTGTTTAATCTGAAAATAACGCTTTCGTTTTTGTAGGCGATGAAAGCTTTGAAACCCAATACTGTCAGTGTGTGCTTTGACTACAATAATTATATATCAGCTCCCAGATTCATGCAGATATCCCAGCAAGTTAGACTATATCCTTCAGGAGATAATGGGCTACCAAAGCGTTCAGGCTTTTTCGATATGCCCATTGGGTACTGAGAAAATCTATTGTTAAGTTTGATAATTGAATATTTTTAAACGAGTCTTAATCGGTAGGAAGACACAAGAAAGCTTTTTCGATTTTCGCAAGAGCCTGAATCACTTTTGTGCATTAGTATGTGACGAATGTTTTGGCCAAATTTCGTTCAAATCTGGAAAATATCTCAACCCTATTGGTTGTGTTTTCACTAGGACAATTTTAGCCAGTTAAAGTCAGAAAAGTCCGAAAATAGTAGTATAACGTTTCATGAAGAAACGACTCCTCCTATCTTCGCGAAACTTTCCTCAAGTATGTCACTCGAATCTAAAAAAACAAAAAAAACAAAAACAAAAACAAAAACAAAAACAAAAAACAAAACAAAACAAAAAAAATACTTATAAGCCATAAAAGAAGCCTGAAGATGAACCCGTTATTTCACATAGACGGCAAATTAACCTTCTTTTTTTACTGTTGTTTCCTGAATAACTCGCACGGATCTTAACATTAATTTTATGCTGCTTTCAGAAATTGTTAAATTAGCAAATGAATTTTTATGCTAAATATTTATAATTAACAACTTGTATTGCGCCTTTAACATGTAATGACCAAAGGCGCGTTACAGCATGGAAAATGAACTAGGTATGATAAATTAGAGTTATACTTGGCATCTAAAGATAACTGAAAAAGATAAGTTTTCAGCGAGGATTTAAAAGGATGCAGTGATCTAGATAATTGCACGGCAAGACGTAAAGCATTCCACAGTGTGGGAGCCGCAGCAACAAAAGACCTACTACCAAGTTATAATCGCTACATTTTTCTAGGAGGGAATTTTCGTGAAATTACATCATTTGAGCGTGAGTGATAGGCCGATTGTTTAGTTATTGATATTAAATTACTGATATATTGAGGTGACCGACCAAGCAAAGTCTCATCACAAAGCTCAGAATGTTCTATAATTACGTAATGTAATTTCCCAAAAAAGCTATGAGGAACTCTATAAGAACAGAAAACGAAACAACTTTGTCGTTATATTGTTCGCAGCCTTATTGTCGCCGTTTAAGTATCAGTAAGGGTTAGACAATGAACGCGAGTGTTCTATGGGATATAGTGCCTCGAGCATAGATAGAAGGCCAAGTGAGCGTAGCCCGAGTGGCACTTCTTTCTAATGCGTTCACAATCTCGTACCCAGAGTCCACAGGCGTTTTGTTCAGCGGGTAGGCGCCAGGAGGGACTCTGGAGAATTCGAAAAAAATTAATTTTTTGATTGGCTGCTCTGTTTCAGCTTCTTAACGACTTCCATTTTTTTATCGCAGAAATCCTGCGGTAATAAAATCCCAGTACGTCAGAGTCTCTCCTGTAGACCAAGCGCAGGACAAAGAGCCTGAGGACTCTGGGAAAGAGATTGATGCGTTCATTGTCTAATCGTCTTAGAACATGGTCAAATCCGCGAAAAAAACATATTTTATGCAGATTTAATTTACGAGCGTTTAACGTCACAGTCATTAAAGCTAAAACAAAATTTACCCTACCCCAAGAAGATTTTATGTTCATTTCCTTTTCTTTAGGCAAATGTTGAGAGCATTTTAGTGAGCGTTCGCCCAGAACAACAAGAAAATGGAACGAAGTATTGCATTTTTTGTGGATTAAACTTTCGATGCTGAGCTTACTGGCAACGGGTAATCCCGAGCGGGCAAGATCGCTCCATCTTGACCGCTCGGGAAGCCAATCACAGCGCATGATTTGACTCTTTCATTCTACTAGCTATTTATGCCTCTATTCTTATTGTTTGTAGCGTTTCGTGCAATTTTGCGACTTAGATACTCAAAGATATTCACAATTGTATATATATAACTTGCTCCGGAATGATGCCAAATAATGTAAAATGCCGGGGCAAGTTTGACTAAAAATGGGCTTCATGCCAGCTATCCTGTCATTCACTTAAGATAATTAATCTTTGAAAAAAAAGTTAAAATAATCCAATATTTCTTTGGATATGTTGTTTCAAATCGAGACAGATATAGCGGCCATGAACCATTAAAGCATGCCCGAAAAAAAGCGACCTTTAATTTATCTCCTGGTTGTTCTTGCAAGGCAAAATCTTCAAGATCTAGCAATATCTATCGATTTTTTTTTTAAGAAAACATTTATTTCACTCGCGCGTTTTGGATATGAAATGATTATATCCTATCATCTTATTTCAAACGCGCGCTTATGGAATAATTGTTAAATATATCCAGTGTAGTATAATTACTCAGGTGATTATAGAGGTTCTGTTCATCTGATTGGTCGAGGATTGCGTCATATACTTCTATAATCACCTCACGTGAGATTATCGTGGTGGGAACTCTAATTTTCAAAATGGCCGCCTAGCGATTTGCTGACGTTTCTGAGGAAGAAGTAAAAAGGATGATAGAAAATGTAATTCCGAAAGGCACTAAAGATGCAAGTAAGTCCGGGGTGACACTTTTCTAAAACGGTATTCTTTTATCTTTGCATCAAACTATTTTAGATAAACCGAAAATAACGATTCCAGTGGTGCAACCAGTTCAAGGTCGCAGGTTACGGTGTTCGGCTGAAGGAACTCGTCCCATTAATATGTCGCTACTTCAGAATTCCACCATTTTGGGCCAGGGAACAGATACTGTAGTTGTAAATATTACAAAGGAGGGAAACGTCACTTGTATGGCTACAAACCAGGCAGGAACAGATTCAAAAACGTTTTCTGTTACAGGTTTGCCTTTTCTTTTGCTTTCCTTTGTGTTTGTTTTTTCGTTTGGTAACTAACTTTTAGATTTTTTAATACACATGACTAATACATATGTAATTCATATTATATTTTTACCTTCATTCTTTAAACAATAATATCCATATGAAGATTCTTGTGGTATCTGTCGCATACTAATTCTGCGACGATAAGAAATTTAATACATATGACTAATACATATGTAATTCATATTATATTTTTACCTTCATTCTTTAAACAATAATATCCATATGAAGATTCTTGTGACATCTGTCGCATACTAATTCTGCGACGATAAGAAATTGAAAATTAGGGAGCTTACCATTACTGTTCAGTTTAAAAATGCACGAATTCACTTAAAAACAGGTTCACCGAGGTCTTCTTTGATGAAGTTTATGACACACTCCTTAACAGAACACTACAACTCCTCCTTTGACAAACCCATCAACAACACAAAGACCACCATTCACTATGTTCTTACTTCTGCATTGACTATTAGATGACCGCATTTCTCTTTCTTCGTACATTGTTAAAATTTGTGAAAATTCCATCTTCCAACGCTTTCATGTCTGCAGAGCAAAGCGTTTTAATCGGCGCAATGTATTGAGTGGATTTTTTTTGTAAACTTGGTGAAGAAGTAAGTTTACCAAAGCTGGTTTGTTATTGTATTTGTTCACGGTAATCAGCATTCGACTGTCACTTTCTAAAAATTGATTCTGCTAGCCAAGGACATGCATTTTGTGTAAAACTTTGATAACGTCTTATGTAAATAGAGGATATTAATTTAAGTATTGTTAATTAAATACTTTCAAGCCAGATTCTCTTGGTAATATTTAACATTAAACGAGGCTTCCGAATGACTTGCTGGAATAAAACACATGGAAGTAGTGTGTAATTTTTCTTTACTTGCAAGTTTCCACTAACAAGTCTACTTCAGGCAGCCTCCATTGATTCTAACAATATGCTGAGCTCACTCAATTAAAGTGCACCTAAACCCCTCCATCCCCATTTCCCCCCCAGAAAATCCCCATATTTCGGTAGGCATCTCAGCAGAAGTATTTTTTTTTTTTATTTGGTGTAATCTTCGGTATTTTGTACCTTCTGGAAAAACGGAAAATAGCCTAAAATCACCACCAGTTTGGTTCACGACCGAGTTTTAAGGAGCATGGGTCTAGTGGTTTCTGACGTCACTTTGAGAACACGAGAACACCACACATACTTCACTTGTTTCTTTTATATAGTTAGATTAACCGTATGTAGATTGGTAGGAGGGATTCTGTCCAACGCGACGTTGACCGGCAGTTTCCTTCACAAAATGAAAAATCCCTTTTTAAACTAAAGAAAAAAACTTTTCTTAATATAACTGTTGTTTTAAGGTAAATTAGTGTTTCTTTAATTAATGGTTCTGATTGGTTTTTGCTCAATTTCGGTGCTTTTCTGAAGCTATGAAAGGAAACGTGATGTAATATTTTTAAAGCCTGGTGAACAAATGAGAATGATTTATTGTTCAGTAATAACAAAGGCAATTTCGGAAAAAGATATTCCGAGTGCTCCTATTAGGAGTCGAACCTAAGACCTTACATTTACAAGTTCGAATGCCCTACCACTGCCTGGGGAACAAATGAGTATGATGTATTATTCGGTAATAACACAGGCAAACTCGGAAAAATAAATTCCGAGTGTTCCTATCAGGAGTAAGACCTAAGACCTTCCGACTACTAGTTCAGATGCTCTCAGGCTTAAAAAAATATCACATCACATTTCCTTTCATTGCGCACATGCCACTCATCGACATTCCATTCGAAGCAGTATGCGGGATGTTTGTCCCATAAACCTAGTTTAATGGCCTTAGCTTCCACGAGTCTCCTGTAGCTCAGTGGTAGAGCATCCGAACTCGAAATAGTGGGTTCGACTTCTGATTGCAGTCAGTTGCAGAGGTTGCAGTTAGATTAGGAATTTGCAGGAAGGAAAAGCGAGCCGTACGATACCTTCTTAAGGCGAAGAGTGTCCAGAGGCGAAGAAACGAAGAAAAAGATGGGTCGACTTTGTTAGAAAGAAGGGTGCTCGATGGAAGTCATCGAAGACTTCAGTAATATGCTCGAAGTATTTTGTAACTGACTATTTTGTATGTAATTACACATGCACAAAGGATCAAAAGATGAAGATTCGGAACAAAAAAACAATAGAGAGACACATTTCGAGAAGTACATAACTCAGTGAGGCGGCTCGCCAGTCGCGTGTAAAGAACGAGTAGGGTCAACAATTTAGTGGCTCGAAGTCTCGGTGGCTCGCCATTGGCGGTCAGGGTGTAAAGAGCGAGTAAGGTTTATAATTTAGTGGCGCGACGCGACGGCTCAGCAGCCTGTCAATCCCCTTCCAGAGTGTAAAGAACGGGTTAGAGCGAGACAGCTTCGGAATTACCGCTTTCCCAGCAATTTATACTTTTGTGATAGCAGAACGACCCTTACAGTCCACAACAGCGCTAGCAACGACGTTCGCACATTTTTGTAACCAAACGACTCCACAATTTCTACATTTGTATCTAAAGTACAGTAACGTTATGTTAGCGGGTAAATTATTTAAGAAATACAAACGCTTTAGCGTGTAAAGAAAGCGTGCCAACACGTGGAAAATATCAATAAGCACGACAAAACCACGCGCGAAATTAATGGAAACAATCGCGAATCTTGACATTCCTTGAGTTCTACATCGTCCTTTAATCGGTCCTTTAGAATACGGCCTTCACTTCTCCTTGGTATCTTGCTGTCCTTTTTGCGTCCGCCAGTGAGTTGTCAGCATAAGCAACAGCTTCGTCATCCCTAGACTCACTCGAGGTTTAGGTTATCTCTGTGGTGATAAACGGGATAATTCCTAATCGGGTTCCATTTCGTATCCAGCAATAAAAGTGATTTCTGAGTCGCCTGAGTCAAAGTTCGTCTCCAAATGCGATGACGTAAATGACGTTGTAAAATTTCAGTAGAATTCTGATTGCTATAGAGCCCGAATCGTACGGGTTTTGCTACAGAAAGTTTTGACAGTTCAAAAATAAAGATAACTGACTGAAAATCGCTTGAGCGTGGTCCTCGATTCTACGTCACACCTTGACTTTACCCAGATCCCTTTGGCGCTGTCGTAAACAATTCGGGACTCGACTTTAAAGTGCCTATGAAGTAAATTTTTTGGGGGCATGTTTTTGAAGTTTACCATGTCTTAATTACGAAATTATAAAAGTAATGCGCTAGTAAAAACAATAAGGTACTTTTTCAGTCGTACAAAGTAGCCCAAAATGACAAAAATAGTGTCCTGGGGACTAGGAACTAGTTTAGCGTTTGATGACGTAGGAAATGCCTCAGAGATTTGTTTACAACACATCTCGCCTTGTTGTTACACAGAATCACCCAATATTTTTATCGTGAAAATTTCCGTGTTCAAGGTTCCTCCCCCCCCCCCCCCCCCAAAAAAAAAAAAAAAAAATGTTGGAGAATAATGAAGTGATGTCCTTTACCGAAACTTTTTCAACGGAAATCTGAAAGAGTCAAGCGATTCAGGCAAAATGGAAGTTTTTGCAGTCGTTCGACCCGATGCAGATCATACTGTACTGGTGTCGAACAGCTCAAGAATAAGACGAGGACGAAGATCAAGATGGCCTTTAACCGCTACCGTTCTGACCGTTCTGCGCGCTCGATTCGCAGGCGACGTTTCGATGAATGATTGTTTAGTACTTGGATATACTTTGCCGAAATGAAAAGGCGAAGAATTTCGTAGTTTGCTGGAAATTGTCTCTCCAAACTCGATTTTGTTCGATTTGAGAATGCGAGAGCACACAGATGCTGCAAATGGAAATTGCACAGGCCCGTCAAAAACTCACTTTTGATGGAAGTAATAGTGTTTAAGAGCGGCTTGCTGTAAATATCAACTATACCCATGCAAGATAGAAAGATTCGATTTTCTCAAACTTTGCCATATTAAAGGGCTTTGCTAACTTGTTACAAAAATTGAACTTTGAAGTTGTTTGGATTTTTATTTTCTTGTCGAGACGAGGTTTAGTAATTTCCTCTCACAGCGCCCGAAATATGTCCTGAAATTACACTTTTATCGAAGGTTAGCAAACCAAAACGGAAACCGTACCAGGAAAAACTGATGCATGCCATTAAAATATCATCCTTCAACGGCGATGTAGAGCTGTTAGGTCTTAATGAATTTCGATCCTGGATTTCTTAAGGAATTTCCAAAATTATGCCTCGCGGAAGTATTGCGTGACGTTCAATTTTGGCCAGATTCGTGGGCAAAAAGATCGGTCTGGTACATGGATTTACCTATCAAAACTATTATTGCCGCCAAAAGTATCATTTTATCTTAGCTTTTACCGAAAATTTAGCTTGGGTAAATGAAACGGCAAATTGTGAGAGCGTGTTGAAAACAAGACACTCACGCCAATTAATTGACATTTTGACCCGCCATGCGGCGAGTATTATCACGGTTAATTTACATAAAAAAAAGTTCAACTCTGTGTTAAATGTACGTAAAAAGTCTTTTGTGTCCCTCAAATATCCGAGCGATATATTATATCCCACGTGTAAGTCAATACCAGTGCGAAACGACCAGTTTTGTTACCAATTGTAAGTGTAGCGGTTTTATTTTGATTTGTTTACACAATGCCACAATCACATAACAGGTTATATATAAACTGAGAAACATTTCTCGAAAACTTGTGTAATACATGGGTTTGCCTATCGAGGCTATTATTCCAACTAAAAGTATCATTTGTCTTAGCTTTTATCGAGAAACTAGCCTGGATAAATGAAATGACAAATTCTGCGAGTGTCTGTAGTCTTCAAAACCAGTGTGCTCAAGCTAGTTAGTTTTGACCTTCCGCACCGCAAGCACTTCCCACTATCGCAAAAGGGTATCCAAAAACTGTTAGATGGTTCATTAAATGATGTGCGATGTCAGTTTTCGTCTGTGTAAATCAATATCAAGGTAAAATGACCATTTTCGTAGTTTTATGTAATTTTTATTTTAATTTGCGAAGCCTAGGAATGGACGCAACATAATATCAGTTGATATATCATTATCGACAAACAACTTGAGAAAAACTAATGATAAATACAGGAAACTCTACTTCTTACCTCAGTCGAGGGTTATCTGTATGAGATAATTACAACATTTTAGCAGATTTAGTCGACGCGTATTCGGAACATTCATTCAAATTCAAAACTGTTGCCTAGTTACACTATAACAGCGAGGCACAGGCTTCGCACGTATTCGTTACGCACTTTGCTCGATGCTATACTGCTGCCTTTCCCTCATACAGTCGAACCTCCCCTTGCAACCACCCCTCGTAAGCGACCACCTCTCTTGAGCCAAAGTTCCAAAATATCCCCAGTCAAATCACTATAGTTGGAACCTCTCGTAAGCGACCACCTCTTGTAGGCGACCGCGGCCATTTTTAGAATTTTTTTTTTCTACCCGTAAGCGACCACTTGTCACATACACGACAAAAGTCCTCATCTATCCCCTGTCAGAAGTTGGAAAATTTACCTCTGTAGCATTATCACATGTACATTCTTGGGTAGTTCAGGGGACATGAATGTCACAATTGGAGGTGTCCTGAAATAGACTTGTCCCATTCGCAGTATTGGGTAACTTACCGCAGGCGAACCATCACCTTGGATACTGAAATTTTACTGGCAATATAATTTTCTGAAAGTTGAAAAACGTTATTGTGGCTACTAAACCGCTGGAGTCACCTTATGCTAATGAGTTGAGAATTTAGACCACCTCTCGTAAGCGACCACCTCCCGTAAGAGACCACCTACGCTTGACATTTTGGGTGGTCGCTTACGGGAGGTTTGACTCTAGTAATATACACCAACAGAAAAGGATTCTCAAGTAACTTGGATTCCACAATTATATCCGAAGGATGGCAAACAACAATTACTCCTGCAGCGCGCGCTACACAATAGGCCTTATCACGGTTTTCGACGCCATTTTGACGGGTAGGCAAACAGGCTTGAAATAACAGTGTTTGTATGAAAATCCAATGTCAAATAATTTTCATAAAACACCGCTTCTGAAAAATTCATGAATTGGAAACTTTTGGTACTAGGTAAAGGATTTTAAGAACAAAATTGGAGGGATGTAGCTGTGACAGAAAGCGTCCAGTCGTGTTTTGAAATTTCCATACATTTGTCTGTATAGCGAACCAGCTGTGAACTGCTACTAAAAATAGTTCGCGGGAAAAAATACAGGGAAATGTATGGAATGTTCAAAACACGACTGGACGCTTTCTGGCACAGCTAGATCCATCCAATTTTTTTCTTAAAATCCTTTCCCTAGTTCCAAAAGTTTCCAATTCATGAATTTTTCAGAAGCGATGTTTTGTGAAAATTATTTGACATCAGATTCCCATACAAACACTGTTATTTCAAGCCTGTTTGCCTACCCGTCAAAATGGCGTCGAAAACCGTGATAAGGCCTATTACCTACATCGGGCTGACTTTGGCGTCATGCATTGTAACTGTTTCGCTTAGTAGCATCCTTTTTATTTTATTTTTTTTTTCTGAAACATTGAAAACGATAAAATGGCGACGGACCGGGACAGGGTAATACCGCGTTTTCTGCTTACTCAAAGCAGCAGAGTTCTTTTTGTTAGATCGCCATCTAACCCCAAACAGATCACGCTGCCTTGAACAAATAGTCAGTTCAAGATGAGTTCTGTCGATATCAAACACTCCTGTAAGATGATAAGATATTAAATCTACCGCACTGAACGTTCCAGGCTAAAATTGGAAAATAGGGCGAAGTAATGACTCATATCAACTTTGCAAGCAAGTAATAATCTCTAACCTTTTAGAGAAGAACTTTGTTGTAAAGTGAATATTGGTGGAGTGGCAGATTTACTTCTGTATGAAAACTGCAAACGTTTCATCCATCAATCAGCTGTTCCATAACACTACGATCCATAGCCTAATCATGAGGACGCCCAGCCTGCCTTTGGGTACCAGGTACTCGGAGGCTGTCTTCGAATCTCAGTACAGATATCTTCAATAACCCCCTCCTCCTCCTCCTCCTCCAAGATTTTATTAAACAAATCGGTTAAAGTTTATGGATTTAGGTGACATATTCGTCCAAAGACGTGGAATGCAGATTGAAACGAGGAAAAAAAAGAAAGAAACAAAAAATGAAACAAAATAAAACAACGGCAGAAAAGTCAGCTTTAATGTGCATATTCAGGGACGGTTTCCTTGCCATTACCTTGACTTGTAAATTGAATGATTTCCTTTTCTTAAGTAAGGCAAATAAATAATGATGATGATGATGATGATGATGATGAGGGTTGGGTCGGGAGAGCATTGGGGTGGTGGGTACTCATTTGTCTAACCTACAGAGTTTGTCAGAACCAATGTGACTGTTTATAGGTATAGTTTTTAATTTAGAACTCCAAGGTTAGGGAAGTACAAAATATCGTTAGGGTTAGGGTTTGTCACTGCCCCCCTCCCCCACCACCCTCCCTGACCCCGCGCTACCCTAAACTTTTCAGGTCACGCATAATAGATCCTCTACTGGCGTGCAATCGTCCGTGTCAGACGTGGTTAATGCGTGACATCCGGAAAGTACTGACAGACATACTTGACAAGGTATTTCAATCGTGGGAAAGTTTAATAAAACCTTTTTTCATCAACAAGAAAATTCGGACAAGATGGCCATGATAGCCAGGCAGGCTCCAGGTTGAATTCTAGCTAGGAAACGTCTTTTTGTAAGAGCGAAAAAGCCCTGCCGCAACCCAGAAAATGTCATCAGTGATGGATTGCCAACCGGAGACCATAATGCCCTAAAGAGTGGAAAACTGGTATACTTGCTCACACTCATACCTCACGTCTTGAAAGGTCCACTATATATATTTTAAGCGTAGGAGGAGAGAAGTTGTCTGTACATCTGGCCAGGCAACTACAAAATATATATAAAATTATGAACATTGTTCCTTACCTACTCGAGCGAGTATGAGTTTCGCTTCACAAAGTTGAAAGACTATCGGAACTGCATCCACAAACGCCTCCAACAAGTTTGGCATATCCACACGAAGCCATCTGTAGTAATTTATTACAATACCCCAGGAGCCATAATCAGGGATGGATCCCTGATTATGGCTCCTGAATACAACATTCCAGTAAGAGGACTGGACAGCTAGACAGATTAAACTTTTATATTTCAGCGTCTTTCACTAAGCAACTGACCGTGAGCACTAGGGTAATACCAGGATGCAGGATTGCGTAATTCTATTAGAAATGAACGGTAATAGTACAAGTGATGACCATGACTGGTACAATACCTGGCCTGTGCGAATGGCCTTGTCAGCATAACATAAGTAACACTTCGCAGTGAGCGATCGTCTTGAAAAATTTATTTAACATTCTTAGTATAAAAAGAAAACTAGAGGGCTGAAAGACTCAAGCATAAAATAATTTGGAAACAAAAACAACAAAGACGCACGATAGTAATGCTTAACGGCTAGGCAGTATTGGGTATCCTGTGTTCAAAAGGTAATCCGAAAGACGTGTAACAGTTTATTTACCGCATGAAAGTCTCGTAAATGCGATTGTTTATCCAGTGATGCTACAATTTCTCGAGATAAAGGTAAGAAGGACTTCCAGATATTAAATTTCATGTATGTCACACAAGGTTTTTGAAAACTTTTGACGATATTGAGTTATAAACAGATTGCTTATCGGATCGTATAAGTAATTCAAAATAAAACCGCTACATCAGGCAACGGACGTATACAAATCATGGACCCGGGTCCATGGACCACCCATGTGGACCCAGTCCGTGGACCACCTTGTGGGCCCGGTCGATGGACCACCTCGTGGACCCGGTCCATGGACCACCCCTGAGGACTGGTTCCATGGACACAGCCCCTGTCCAACCACCAAAGACCCCCTTCGATATCTCGAAATGTAAACACCGCCCTTCGCAAGACCTTTTACAACAGATTATAGACGAAACCAACCGTTTACCTTGTTCCTACTTCATGTGAGGCACGTGTTTGTTTATACTCCACTAGGCTTCGTTTTATCCGTATTTCTTAACTGCACATGTAATTATAAAGCTTAGTCTAGTTTCGACAACGTATGACTCCAAAAGAATAGCAATGGTCCTCTGAATTCTGCATCCCGTGATAAAGATACTTGGGACTTGGCCTAGTCTTTCTCGTTCTGCTTGCGCCCGGACGATTTGTTTAAAAAAGGTGTGATGAAGAACGGAATCTACCTCGTCGGTACTCACCAGAAATCAGACCCTACGACTGCAAAGAAAACTAAATATGGATTGCGTGTAAAACTCAATGGTGGTAAAAGCATAAAATCTCAATTACATAGAAAGTAGGGGGTGAATTACATATTGAATGCCATATTTAATCTGTATTTTATACACAGTCCGCAGTCCATCCTTTCTTATATTGACAGGTAAAATATGCTTTCGAAAATTTATTAGTGGTGGTCCATGGACCGGGTCCACGAGGTGCTCCATGGACCTGGGTCCATGTTTTGTATACGTCCATCTGGCAAAAAAAATGGTCGTTTTTCCCTGGTAATGACTTATGTATGGGAGATGATATATCGCTCGGAGATTTGAGGGACGTACATTTAACACAGATTCGAACTTTTTTATGTAAATTAACCGTGATAATACTTGCAACATGGCGGGTCAACATGCCAATCAATTAGCGTGAGTGTCTTGTTTTCAACACGCTCTCACAATTTGCCGTTTCATTTACCCAAGCTAAATTTTCGGTAAAAACTAAGATAAAATGATACTTTTGGCGGCAATAATAGTTTTGATAGGTAAATCCATGTACCAGACCGATTTTTTTGCCCACGAATCTGGCCAAAATTGAACGTCACGCAATACTTCCGCGAGGCATAATTTTGGAAATTCCTTAAGAAATTCAGGATTGAAATTCATTAAGAGCTAACAGCTCTACATTGCCGTTGAAGGATGATATTTTAATGGCATGCATCAGTTTTTCCTGGTACGGTTTCCGTTTTGGTTTGCTAACCTTCGATAGAAGTGTAATTTCAGGACCGGTTTCGGGCGCTGTGAGAGGAAATTACTAAACCTCGTCTCGAAAAGAAAATAAAAATCCAAACAACTTCAAAGTTCAATTTTTGTAACAAGTTAGCAAAGCCCTTTAATATGGCAAAGTTTGAGAAAATCGAATTTTTCTATCCTGCATGGGTATAGTTGATATTTACAGCAAGCCGCTCTTAAAAGTCAGATCGAGCGCGTTTACTCACAAAGCATGATGAATTTTCTGCGAAGACCTGCAACAGTATGGTCCTTACGCAAGATCTTATTTGAGGTTGACAGATCGGACCCGGCTAAGCGACTCTCGCTGTGTGTCTGTTGTGTTGATAAAAGCCTTGGTATAGTTTTCTGAGTTTTGCTTTCTTGTATCGGAGATTCTTCCCTTTTGATCAAAATGTGGTGCAACCGCTCGTGATCGTGAGGGGAAATGCTCAAATATACTGAATGAAGGTTTGCTTACTGTTCGTTAGGATTAGTTTTCGATATGCATGACAATGTGTATGCTGCAATTCCCGGGTACAATTGTAGCTCTGTGGCGTTTGTTTAGGTATATCGGCTCGAATTAAGCAAGATTTCTGGAAGCGCTAAATAAATGTTATCTGCCAAGACTGAGGATCCGTGGATTTTTCTACCCGTCATTTCATGCTCATGCTATTTAACTGCAGTAAGATTGCAGGATGATTGTTTATCACGGATATAAGAGTCTAATATATCCACACACAGCTGATCATCGTTGTCTTTCGCTTTCAAGAGCTATGGCTTGAATCTTTCCTGTGAATTCGGGTAAACCGATCTTCTGCCGTAAAGTTTCGTCTCTCCGGAAGTAATGTATACTTATTCCCGGCATGCCAGTTTTTTTCGAGCAGTTTGTCATATTGGAGTTACCAGACGCATAATAAGTCGGCGAGATCGCAGGAAACTCCCTCGGCCGCCATGACACTAGTGTGTTCCAAAGTATTTTCTACGTCACAACCTAGTAATACTATCGTTTTGGCCGCGCGCAACATGGAGACACTTTCCGGCGCTAAATTCGAACCTTTCAGGGATCATAATTGCGGATTGAGAAGGTTTTGTTCGGTAAAACCCACATATTCAGACCGAGAAATTCATAAACTAACAAACCGTGACAAAAAAATGTTTACTTCATAGGCACTTTAAGGGGGAAACAAAGGCGAAGATTTAACCAAAACAACAAAAACACCAAACACCAAAGGATAAAAATTTATTTTATTATTTACTAACATTTGACTCGTAGTCCTTAGGAGAAAAATTAATGAACTGTACCAAAACAAGCATTTCTCTGTAAAACGCTCTATTCTTAATTTATAATTATAGTAAAGAACAAAAAACGTACCACAAAGCTTAGCTTTTAATTAAGCAGTGACAACGTATAAAGCTATACACTAATTCATTTATACCATTATTTTGTGCGGATTTTTGCAGTTCAATATCTAATAAATTGAACTTGTAGTGAATGTTTTTTGGAATGTACTCAAAAAGGAGAGTAATTATGTTGATTTAAAACGTCCTTTTATTGTTCTCTTACTCAGTTTTTCTTCCCTTAAACCTTTCTATAATGGTTATTTAATTTTTTTTGTAAAAATGTAAACGCTAAAAAATCATGACGTTTCGACCTCTCCGAGGTCATTTTCAAGTGCGAGTAAAATACAAAACTTAGCATAAATATATAACAAACAGTTAAAATCGGTAAGAAAGTCGTGCACGCTTAAATGTGATAAAATGTGTTAATGTTAACTATTCATAAAGTAAAAAAAAGGACATAAACAATTAAATAATAAAACAATAATAAGCCTTGTTAAGAACTGTCTAAACAAACAATTTCGCGCGGATGGAATCACACTGTTTGTTCAGCGTTGGTTTTAGTTCTTTGGTGAAAAGCATTTCTAAAATGAGGCAGTAAAGTTTGTTTTGACACTTTCCTAAAATTTTGAAACATCCTCAACCTTGCATTTAAGCTCTCATCTACCTGGAAGCTCATTAATCAGGAATGAGAACGCCTCAAAGAGACTTTTTCCCGACTGCGCTACCGACACAAACTTTTACAGTCTACCATCCGCCAATTCATTGATTCAAAAGTGTCTGAGGATGCACGTACTCAACAGCAAGTACCTGAGAAGCAAAAAGCCCCAATAAGAATCGTACTGCCTTTCAAAGATCAGAAATCTGCAAACGCACTGCGCAGACGACTTGGAGACCTCAGTTGGAAGACAAGCCACCCCTTGTGAATCAACAGTGCGTTGTGTATTATTTTCAGTGTAGCCTGTGCGATGCAGGCTATGTTGGTAACATGTGCCGATACCTTCACCAGCGAAATGAAGAATTCAAGGGATTGACAGACGGAAACCACCTGAAGGAGCAGCACAATATAGCCCGAAATGGCATTGCGCGAAGTTTTAAAATTTTTTAAGAAAATGTCAAAACAAACTTGACTGCCTCATTTTCGTAACGCTTTTTTTTTTATCAAAGAACTTAAACCAACACTTAACAAACAGTGTGATTCCATCCGCGCAAAATTATTTGTTTAGATCAGTTCTTAGCAAGCCTCGTTTTTTTTTTTATTATTTCATTGTTTTGTGTCCTTTGTTAACTTTATAAATAAATACTTATCACTGACATGTTTTATCACATTTTAGCGTTTATGAAATTCTTACCGATTTTAACTGTTTGCAATATATTTATCCTAAGTTTTGTATCTTATTCGCACTTGAAAATGATCTCGGAGAGGTCGAAACGTCGTGATTTTTTTTTTGCGTTAACTTTAATCACTAATTGATCTATAACTAAGAAATTACTCATTAAAACTAAATGTCTACTTAATCCAACAGGATGTGGTGCCGTTGTCAACAACGTACTGAAAAGTCCCGGATATCCAAACAACTATCCAAACAACATGGACTGTGTTTATCGGGTACAAATTCCACACGGCATGGCCATAAGGATTTACTTTTCTAATTTTACCCTGGAGAGTCATTCATCTTGCAGGTACAAAACTATCGAATCAGTGTTTAGAGTATACATTACATAACCTCCATTGCATGATAACGGTGGTTGTGATTGTTTCTTTGTTTTGTCTATATTTGCTTGAACCTTGTTTTTTTTTTCCCCATCATTAGGGCTAAGTATTAGTCTCTCTATTTTTGGCCCTTTCTCCGTTATTTTAATACCTTTATTCTCCTAATGTATATTGTGGAGATGACTGGAGAAGAATAAAAGACAAAAAAAAAAAAAAAAAAAAGAAAGAAAGAAAGAAAGAAAAAGAAAAAAAAGGGTTTATACACTACTCGAAAAAAAGTTATTGAAACATCGCAAAAAACAAATTTACTTGTTAGTCTCATTACCCCTTGCTTTTTGTTGTTATTGTTGTTGTTTGATCTGCGGAATGCGTGTACCTTAGTGCCAACCGTTTTTCTATGGCATGGAAAAATGAAATACAACTTTTATTTCTGTTTTCCGTTTTACTACAACTTTAAAAAACGGGATTCAAAGTTCTATTTTCGTTTTTCGTTTTTTTACGACTTTGGAAAACGGAATTCCAATTTCCATTTCTGTTTTTCGTTTTTTTACGACTTTGGAAAACAGAATTCCAATTTCCACTTCCGTTTTTCGTCTTTTGTTTTCCTACGACATTGGAAAACGGAATTCCAACGACCATTTCTGTATTTCGTTTTTCTATAGCATTAAAAACGGATTTGAATTTTCTTTTTCGTTTTCGTATGGCATTGAAAAACGAAAAATCGAATTTTCGATTTTAATTTTTTAAGAATGAGATTCCAAAAGGAAGTGAAACTGAAAATCACACGGTTATAATAATAATAATAATAATAATAATAATAATAATAATAATGAATAAATGAAAAAATAACTAATCATGATACAACAGCTTCCCGTCCAATGTTTTCTGCCGCAGTTGACAGTTCGTGGGCTAGCTTCGATCGCATTCGTGTTCACTTTTATATTAGGAAGCTTAAGCAACGACGACGGCAACGGCAACGGCAACGAAAACGTCGCCTGAAAATATATCTTTACTTCATTTGTGCTACTTCGCGATTATTTCAACTCGCTCAACTTTTACAATAATGGCGAACTATTCAGGAACCAAATTCGTAGGAGTGGCGTACAAGTTAAGAAAGCCCGCAACGTAATAATATACAAGTTAAGAAAGAAAATGAAAAAATCACCTTCATGCGTTGACGTTCTCCACAAAAGCTTAAATGTGGTCATTTCACGTTGTTGTTTTGCAGAGGACGGCAAAGAAATGTATTAAAATGTAAAACGCACGTGCAGAGGGATTGTTTTTGCTCATTAAACCTATTGTTTTGCGGCGTTTTCGTTGCCGTTGCCGTTGCCGTTGCCGTTGCCGTCGCCGTTGCCGTTGCCGTCGTCGTTGCTTAAGCTCCCTATTTAGGGAACTTAAGCAACGACGACGGCGACGGCAACGACAACGCCGCAAAACAATAGGTTCAATGAGCAAAAACAGTTGCTCTGCACGTGCGTTTTACATTTTGGTACATTTCTTATAAAATTTTGTGGAGAACGTGAACGCACGACGGTGAATTTTTTATTTTCCGGGCTTTCTTAACTTGTACGCCACTCCTACCAATTTGATTCCTAGATAGTTCGCCATTCTTGCAAAAGTTGAGCGAGATGAAATAATCGCGAAGTAGCACAAATGAAATAAAGATATATTAATTTTCAGGTGACATTTTCGTTGCCGTTGCCGTCGTCGTTACTTAAGCCCCCTATAGTTAAAGCTTCTGCGTTATGACTTACCCCAATCATTTGTGCCAACCTTTCTGTAGTCACTTGTGATTTTTTCGACTTCTTTCGACTCTTCGTTCTCCCTCGACGGTAAAAAAATATCAAATAATCCTCCCCTGCCATTACTAGTATTAAAGTATTGAGACTTATAATATAAAAGTGAACACGATCGAAGCTAGCCCACGAACTGTCAACTGCGGCAGAAAACATTGGGCGGGAAGCTGTTGTATCGTGGTTAGTTGTTTTTTTATTTATCATTATTATTATTATTATTATTATTATTATTATTATTATTATTATTATTATTATTATTATTATCGTGTAAACTTCAGTTTCACTTCCGTTTGGAATCTCATTCTTAAAAAATGAAAATCGAAAATTCGATTTTTCGTAGCTCAATGCCATACGAAAACGAAAAAGAAAATTCAAATCCGTTTTTAATGCTATAGAAAAACGAAATACAGACTGAAATGGTAGTTGGAATTCCGTTTTCCAATGTCGTAGGAAAACAAAAGACGAAAACGAAAGTGGAAATTGGAATTCCGTTTTCCAAAGTCGTAAAAAAACGAAAAACGGAAATGGACACTGGAATTCCGTTTTCCAAAGTCGTAAAAAAACGAAAATCGGAAATAGAACTTTGAATTTTGTTTTTCAATATTGTAGGAAAACGGAAAACAAAAATAAAAGTTGTATTTCATTTTATCATGCCTTACAAAAACGGTTGGCACTAAGGTACACGCATTTTGCGGCTTAGAATCAAATCAATAACTAGACTGCCTTGTCATTTACTGTCATGACACATATGTGATAAACTAGTTAGGCACGTATGTGATCCGCTGATTTTCTACTCATCTTGCCTGTCTTTACTTCATACTGGCCTGATTATGGATTGTTTTGAAACCTTTGCTTTTTTTTTTTAGACAAATTGGTAGGTAAGCTGTTTATAAGGGTTGTTTGTCTGTGTCGTTGTATTCGCATCATTTATCATTAGGCCGATGGATTACTTTAGCATTTTTTATCGGTTACCTTATCGATTTGTCATTATATAGTTTGAATGTAAGTTATTGTAATGTCTGTCCTACTTTAATGTATATATCTGCACTTATTTGTCAGTAATTGGCAATGGTCCTTTAACTCAGTAAACATATAATAATGCATGTGATTTTGTCACATCTTATCTTATCAAGTTGTGTTAGCTCATGTCATTTAAGCTTATGTTTTCTCATCATAAATGAACTAAACAAATACGTCTTTCTTGTTTGCAGGTATGGTGACTACTTGAGGATTGCCAATGATAACAACTATACCGTAGGTATATACTGTGGGGTGAAGTCTGGATTGAACATCAGTTTCACTGGACGCTATGCTGTGCTAACCTTTCACTCAGACGGATATGCATATGGATACTACGGATACAGAGGATACAAGTTAGATTTCTCCTTTGTTTCTCCCGGTAAGTAGAAAGAGTCGAACGAAATACTCTCCAAAGTAAATGTCAATTTGCCATTCAGAGGTTGTTTGTTATGATAAATTATAATTTACCGATTATAATCTACGCGTTACTATTGGAAAAAAAATCGTCAAGTGGTACTGTATTAAGCGCGGTTGTTTAGCAAATACACCCTCAGGCGGTTACCTTATCGGACGATATTGTCCGATTGAGGCGAAAGATTGTACGAAAAAGGCACAGTCGGCCGAGAAACGAAGGTTTAAGGGCAACTGTAAAATTTTGAGGACAATCGGTAATGGGTTATTCCAAACCTACTCGGACCGCTTTTTATAGAAACCCTAACAACGTTAACTATATATTAATGTAAAGCTATTAAGCTGTACAATCTGGAAATAATGCTTTCGGTTTTGAAGGCGATGAAAGCACTGAAACCCAAAACTGTCAGTGTGTGCTTTGGCTGAATTAACTACCAGTTCTCACGTTAATGCAGATATCCCAGCAAGCTAGACTATATCCTTCAGGAGATAATGGGCTAACAAAGCGTTCAGGCTTTTTCGAAATGCCCATTGCGTACTGAGAAAATCTATTGTTATGTTTGATAATTGAATATTTTTAAAGGAGTCTTATGCGCTAGGAAGACGATTTTGGCAAGAGCCTGAAACACTTTTGTGCATTAGTGAGTGACGAATGTTTTCTCCAAATTTCGTTCAAATCTGGAAAATATCTCAACCCTATTGGTTGTGTTTTCACTAGGACAATTTTAGCTAGTTAAAGTCAGAAAAGTCCGGAAATAGTAGTATAACGTTTCATGAAGAAAAGACTCCTCCTTTCTTCGCGAGACTTTTCCTCAAGTATGTCACTCGAATCTAAAAAAACAAAACAAAAACAAAACAAAAACAAAAACAAAAAATACTTATATAAGCCATAAAAGAAACCTAAAGATAAACCCGTTAGGTCACATCGACGGCGAATTAACCCTTTTTTTACTGTTGTTTCCTGAATAACTTGCACGGATCTTAGCATTAATTTTTTTCTGCTTTCAGAAATTGTCAGTTAAATTAGCAAATGAATTTTTATGCTAAATAGTTATAATTAACAACTTGTATAGCGCATTTTAACATATAATGACCAAAGGCGCGTTACAGCATGGAAATTAAACTAGGTATGATACATTAGAGTTATACTTGGCATCTAAAGCTAACCTAAACAGATAGGTTTTCAGTGAGGATTTCAAACAATGTAGTGATCTAGGTTTCTGTATGGCAAGAGGTAAAGCATTCTACAGTGTGGAAGCAGCGGCGACAAAAAGACCTACCACCAAATTATAATCGCTACATTTTTTTTTTCCAGGAGGGAATTCTCGTAGAATTACATCATTTGAGCGGAAGTAATAGGCAGATTGTTTAATTATTGGTATTAAATTACTGATATATTGAGGTGACCGACTAAGCAAAGTCTCATCACAAAGCTCGGAACGTTCTAGAATTACGTAATGTAATTTCCCAAATTAGCTTTGGGGATCACTATAAGAAGGAAAAACGAAACAGTTTAGTCGTTATATTGTTCGCTGCCCTATTGTCGCCGTTTAAGTATAAGTAAGGGTTAGACAATGAACCAGAGGGGTCTATAGGATAAAGTGCCTCGAGAATAGATAGAAGGCGACGAGGGTAGAGCCCGAATGGCACTTCTATCTAATGCGAGAGGCGCTATATCCGATATCCCAGGACACTAGCGTTCATTGTCTGATCGTCTTAGAACATGGTCACATCCGCGAAGAAACCGCAATTTATGGCGATTCTATTTATGATCGTATTTTAATTTTGCCATTTACACTTAGGAATCGCGTTGTTAGTTTGTTTTGGATGTCGCCGTAATGTTTCTTTCTTTGGGGCTTTGTTTTTTCTTTGTTGTTTTAATGGCTCATTTGCTCCGGCTATGAACCAGTGTACAGAGCTCGATAAACTTGAGGCCGTCCTTGCCACTCAAGAGTTACTTGCTTTTGAAAGCGTAGAAATATCCGAGTGCTTGGGGGATGAATTCGATAAAAGTGCATGTTTCTAAAAGCCTACCACAGTGAACGAAATTGAGCAAAAAGAAAGAGAAACAATTCCAACTCGACAAAGTACCGTGTGGTCGATAAACGTCTATCGAGTCTGAAATGAATACCGAAACACACAAATTGAGACCCTTAGAGATGAGTATAGTTCCGTTCCAGTTAATTTGGACAACACCCCCGTGAAAGAGGTAAATTACTGGCTTACAGAATTCATATTGGAAGTTCTGAGAGGTGATAGCAAGCCATACCCGTACCAGTGCTCTATACACTCATTAGTATGCTCTATATAGAGCATACTAATGAATAGGTCACTTTACCCCACACTTTCCCTGTCCTTAAAAGCCGCGGCCTCTTTACATAATTTAAGAAAGTTTGTGTTGATAAAGAGCACACAAATACTGGGAACTGATTGGCTGAGTGGATGTGAACATGTTCTAATGAGACATTAGAGCTTATTAGTGGATGGAAAAAATCGTTGAAATCTGAACGCACCTATCACTACGCTAGAATATAAAAACATTCCTTGTAAAGTGGGAGAACTAATCAATTTAGTACTCGACTTGAGACAATAATAAACAAAAAATTTTACCAAATTAACCTCACTAAGATATGACACTGCAGAGCAAACCATAAATTCAACGTCACAAAATTTACCCTACCCCAAGAAGATTTCATGTCCCTTCCTTTTCTCTGGGCAAATGTTGTTAACATTTTAGTGAGCGGTTGCCCCAGAACAACAAGAAAATGGAAGGAAATATTGCGTTGTTTGTGGATTAAACTTTCGATGCTGAGCTCACTGGCAACGGGTAATCCCGAGCGGGCAAGATCGCTCCATCTTGACCGCTCGGGAAGCCAATCACAGAGCATGATTTGACTCTTTCATTCTACTAGCTTTTTATGCCTCTATGCTTATTGTTTGTAGCTAAATATTTTAGCGCTCTCGTGCAATTTGGCGACTTAGATATTCAAAGACATTGACAATTGTATACATGTTATTTGGACCCGAATGGTGCCAAATAATTTAAAATGGCCAAGTCTGACTAAAAATGGGCCTCATGCCTGCTATCCTGTCATTCACTTAAGGACGGTGCCTACTAATACCGAAGTATTTTTGTGCGGTTTATGCCTATGCGAGAAAAGCAGATCTTAGCAAGGCCTATTGGAATCCAAAAAGAAAATTGGGGGTAACCACGCATTTTTCAGAGATAATTAAGCAATAATATCTCTAAAAAACGCCAAAATATAAAGCAATGTATGGGATTTTTTCCTAAATTGAAGCTTAATTATCTCTGAAAAATGCATGGTTACCCCCAATTTTCTTTTGTGATACCAAAAGCATTTGGCAAGTTCTGCTTTATCCGTATAGTTATAAACCGCGCAAAAATATTCCTGTATTAGTTGGCACCACCCATAGGAAACCCGAGTATCTCGCGATGCGTAGAACGTATGCGCAGTAACAATAGTAGGCACCGTCCTTAAGATAATTAATCTTAAAAAAAAATTAAAATAATACAAAATTTCTTTGGATATGTTGTTTCAAATCGAGACAGATATAGCGGCCATGAACCATTAAAGCATGCCCGAACAATAGCGGCCTTTAATTTATCTCCTGGTTGTTCTTGCAAGGCAAAATCATCGACATCTAGCAATATCTATAGCTTGTTTTTTTTAAGAAATTAATTATTCCACTCGCGCGTTTTGGATATGAAATGATTATATCCTATCATCTTATCTCAAACACGCGCTTATGGAATAATTGTTAAATATATTCAGTTTAGTATAATTACTCAGGTGATTACAGAGATTCTGTTTATCTGATTGGTCGAGGATTGCGTCATATCCTTCTATAACCACCTCGCGCGAGATTATTGTAGTGGCAGCCCTGTAATTTTCAAAATGTCTGTTTAGCGAATTTGTTGACGTTTCTGAGGAAGAAGTAAAAAGGACGATAGAAAATGTAATTCCGAAAGGCATTAAAGATGCAATTAAGTCCGGGGTGACACTTTTCTAAAACGGTATTCTTTTATCTTTGCCTCATACTATTTCAGATAAACCGAAAATAACGATTCCAGCGGTGCAAAAAGTTCCAGGTTACGTGGTAAAGTGTTCGGCTGAAGGAACTCATCCCATGAATATGTCGCTAATTCAGAATTCCACCATTTTGGGTCAGGGAACAGATACTGTAGTTGTAAAAGTTACAAAGGAGGGAAACGTCACTTGTATGGCTATCAACCAGGCAGGGACAGATTCAAAAACGTTTTCTGTTACAGGTTTGCCTTTTCTTTTGCTTTCCTTTGTGTTTGTTTTTTCCTTTTGTAACTAACTTTTAGATTTTTTAATACATATGACTAATACATATGTAATTCATATTATATTTTTACCTTCATTCTTTAAACAATAATATCCATATGAAGATTCTTGTGACATCTGTCGCATACTAATTCTGCGACGATAAGGAATTGAAAATTAGGGAGCTTACCATTACTGTTTAGTTTAAAAATGCACGAATTCACTTAAAAACAGGTTCACCGAGGTCTTCTTTGATGAAGTTTATGACACACTCCTTAACAGAACACACTACAACTCCTCCTTTGACAAAGCCATTAATAACACATAGACCACCATTCACTATCTTCTTACTTCTGCATTGACTATTAGATGACCGCATTTCTCTTTCTTCGTAAATTGTTAAAATTTGTGAAAATTCCATCTTCCAACGCTTTCATGTCTGCAGAGCAAAGCGTTTTAATCGGCGCAATGTATTGAGTGGATTTTTTTTGTAAACTTGGTGAAGAAGTAAGTTTACCAAAGCTGGTTTGTTATTGTATTTGTTCACGGTAATCAGCATTCGACTGTCACTTTCTAAAAATTGATTCTGCTAGCCAAGGACATGCATTTTGTGTAAAACTTTGATAACGTCTTATGTAAATAGAGGATATTAATTTAAGTATTGTTAATTAAATACTTTCAAGCCAGATTCTCTTGGTAATATTTAACATTATTAAAAACTGAATCATTGTATAATGCAATTCGAGGGATTTGATTGGCTTAGCGGCCATGGTATATGAGCAATTATACCATGGACGAGAAATAGCGACCATTAAATTGTCTGCTGGTTATTCTTGCACAGCGAAATCAGTAAGATCTAGCAATATTTCTTGATTGTTTTTAATAAAACAATTATTCCACTTGCGCTTGTTGGATATGAGATGATTATAGCCAACTCGGCGCTACGCGCCTCGTTGGCTATCTATCATCTCACATCCAACGCGCGCTCGTGGAATAATTGTTAATTAAACGAGGCTTTCGAATGACTTGCTGGAATAAAACGCATGGAAGTAATGTGTAATATTTCTTTACTTGCAAGTTTCCACTAACAAGTCTACTTCAGGCAGCCTCCATTGATTCTAACAATATGCTGAGCTCACTCAATTAAAGTGCACCTAAACCCCTCCATCCCCATTTCCCCCCCAGAAAATCCCCATATTTCGGTAAGCATCTCTGCAGAAGTTTTTTTTTTTTTTTTTAATTTGGTGAAATCTTCGGTATTTTGTACCTTCTGGAAAAACGGAAAATAGTCTAAAATCACCACCAGTTTGGTTCACAACCGAGTTTTAAGGAGCATGGGTCTAGTGGTTGCTGACGTCACTTTGAGAACACGAGAACACCACACATACTTCACTTGTTTCTTTTATATAGTTAGATTAACTGTATGTAGATTGGTAGGAGAGATTCTGTCCACCGCGACGTTGAACCTGCATAACTTTTTTAATGTTTGCGCAAACTCCAGGAAACTTAAGGTCGTTTTAAAAAATTTAACTAAAAGAAGTTTTATGCGGTCAGTTGTATTTATTGACTTGATGCTGTCATGGCAACCAAATTTTGACAGGCAGTTTTCTTCACAAAATGAAAAACCCCTTTTTAAACTAAAGAAAAAAACTTTTCTTAATATAACTGTTGTTTTAAGGTAAATTAGTGTTTCTTTAATTAATGGTTCTGATTGGTTTTTGCTCAATTTCGGTGCTTTTCTGAAGCTATGAAAGGAAACGTGATGTAATATTTTTAAAGCCTGGTGAACAAATGAGAATGATTTATTGTTCAGTAATAACAAAGGCAATTTCGGAACAAGATATTCCGAGTGCTCCTATTAGGAGTCGAACCTAAGACCTTACATTTACAAGTTCGAATGCCCTACCACTGCCTGGGGAACAAATGAGTATGATGTATTATTCGGTAATAACACAGGCAAACTCGGAAAAATAAATTCCGAGTGTTCCTATCAGGAGTAAGACCTAAGACCTTCCGACTACTAGTTCAGATGCTCTCAGGCTTAAAAAAATATCACATCACATTTCCTTTCATTGCGCACATGCCACTCATCGACATTCCATTCGAAGCAGTATGCGGGATGTTTGTCCCATAAACCTACTTTAATGGCCTTAGCTTCCCCGAGTCTCCTGTAGCTCAGTGGTAGAGCATCCGAACTAGTAATAGTGGGTTCGACTTCTGATTGCAGTCAGTTGCATAGGTTGCAGTTAGATTAGGAATTTGCAGGAAGGAAAAGCGAGCCGTACGATACCTTCTTAAGGCGAAGAGTGTCCAGAGGCGAAGAAACGAAGAAAAAGATGGGTCGACTTTGTTAGAAAGAAGGGTGCTCGATGGAAGTCATCGAAGACTTCAGTAATATGCTCGAAGTATTTTGTAACTGACTATTATGAATGATTGTTTAGTACTTGGATATACTTTGCCGAAATGAAAAGGCGAAGAATTTCGTAGTTTGCTGGAAATTGTCTCTCCAAACTCGATTTTGTTCGATTTGAGAATGCGAGAGCACACAGATGCTGCAAATGGAAATTGCACAGGCCCGTCAAAAACTCACTTTTGATGGAAGTAATAGTGTTTAAGAGCGGCTTGCTGTAAATATCAACTATACCCATGCAAGATAGAAAGATTCGATTTTCTCAAACTTTGCCATATTAAAGGGCTTTGCTAACTTGTTACAAAAATTGAACTTTGAAGTTGTTTGGATTTTTATTTTCTTGTCGAGACGAGGTTTAGTAATTTCCTCTCACAGCGCCCGAAATCGGTCCTGAAATTACACTTCTATCGAAGGTTAGCAAACCAAAACGGAAACCGTACCAGGAAAAACTGATGCATGCCATTAAAATATCATCCTTCAACGGCGATGTAGAGCTGTTAGGTCTTAATGAATTTCGATCCTGGATTTCTTAAGGAATTTCCAAAATTATGCCTCGCGGAAGTATTGCGTGACGTTCAATTTTGGCCAGATTCGTGGGCAAAAAAATCGGTCTGGTACATGGATTTACCTATCAAAACTATTATTGCCGCCAAAAGTATCATTTTATCTTAGCTTCTACCGAAAATTTAGCTTGGGTAAATGAAACGGCAAATTGTGAGAGCGTGTTGAAAACAAGACACTCACGCCAATTAATTGACATTTTGACCCGCCATGCGGCGAGTATTATCACGGTTAATTTACATAAAAAAAAGTTCAACTCTGTGTTAAATGTACGTAAAAAGTCTTTTGTGTCCCTCAAATATCCGAGCGATATATTATATCCCACGTGTAAGTCAATACCAGTGCGAAACGACCAGTTTTGTTACCAATTGTAAGTGTAGCGGTTTTATTTTGATTTGTTTACACAATGCCACAATCACATAACAGGTTATATATAAACTGAGAAACATTTCTCGAAAACTTGTGTAATACATGGGTTTGCCTATCGAGGCTATTATTCCAACTAAAAGTATCATTTGTCTTAGCTTTTATCGAGAAACTAGCCTGGATAAATGAAATGACAAATTCTGCGAGTGTCTGTAGTCTTCAAACCAGTGTGCTCAAGCTAGTTAGTTTTGACCTTCCGCACCGCAAGCACTTCCCACTATCGCAAAAGGGTATCCAAAAACTGTTAGATGGTTCATTAAATGATGTGCGATGTCACTTTTCGTCTGTGTAAATCAATATCAAGGTAAAATGACCATTTTCGTAGTTTTATATAATTTTTATTTTAATTTGCGAAGCCTAGGAATGGACGCAACATAATATCAGTTGATATATCATTATCGACAAACAACTTGAGAAAAACTAATGATAAATACAGGAAACTCTACTTCTTACCTCAGTCGAGGGTTATCTGTATGAGATAATTACAACATTTTAGCAGATTTAGTCGACGCGTATTCGGAACATTCATTCAAATTCAAAACTGTTGCCTAGTTACACTATAACAGCGAGGCACAGGCTTCGCACGTCTTTGCTCGATGCTATACTGCTGCCTTTCCCTCATACAGTCGAACCTCCCCTTGCAACCACCCCTCGTAAGCGACCACCTCTCTTGAGCCAAAGTTCCAAAATATCCCCAGTCAAATCACTATAGTTGGAACCTCTCGTAAGCGACCACCTCTTGTAGGCGACCGCGGCCATTTTTAGAATTTTTTTTTTCTACCCGTAAGCGACCACTTGTCACATACACGACAAAAGTCCTCATCTATCCCCTGTCAGAAGTTGGAAAATTTACCTCTGTAGCATTATCACATGTACATTCTTGGGTAGTTCAGGGGACATGAATGTCACAATTGGAGGTGTCCTGAAATAGACTTGTCCCATTCGCAGTATTGGGTAACTTACCGCAGGCGAACCATCACCTTGGATACTGAAATTTTACTGGCAATATAATTTTCTGAAAGTTGAAAAACGTTATTGTGGCTACTAAACCGCTGGAGTCACCTTATGCTAATGAGTTGAGAATTTAGACCACCTCTCGTAAGCGACCACCTCCCGTAAGAGACCACCTACGCTTGACATTTTGGGTGGTCGCTTACGGGAGGTTTGACTCTAGTAATATACACCAACAGAAAAGGATTCTCAAGTAACTTGGATTCCACAATTATATCCGAAGGATGGCAAACAACAATTACTCCTGCAGCGCGCGCTACACAATAGGCCTTATCACGGTTTTCGACGCCATTTTGACGGGTAGGCAAACAGGCTTGAAATAACAGTGTTTGTATGAAAATCCAATGTCAAATAATTTTCATAAAACACCGCTTCTGAAAAATTCATGAATTGGAAACTTTTGGTACTAGGTAAAGGATTTTAAGAACAAAATTGGAGGGATGTAGCTGTGACAGAAAGCGTCCAGTCGTGTTTTGAAATTTCCATACATTTGTCTGTATAGCGAACCAGCTGTGAACTGCTACTAAAAAATAGTTCGCGGGAAAAAATACAGGGAAATGTATGGAATGTTCAAAACACGACTGGACGCTTTCTGGCACAGCTAGATCCATCCAATTTTTTTCTTAAAATCCTTTCCCTAGTTCCAAAAGTTTCCAATTCATGAATTTTTCAGAAGCGATGTTTTGTGAAAATTATTTGACATCGGATTCCCATACAAACACTGTTATTTCAAGCCTGTTTGCCTACCCGTCAAAATGGCGTCGAAAACCGTGATAAGGCCTATTACCTACATCGGGCTGACTTTGGCGTCATGCATTGTAACTGTTTCGCTTAGTAGCATCCTTTTTATTTTATTTTTTTTTTCTGAAACATTGAAAACGATAAAATGGCGACGGACCGGGACAGGGTAATACCGCGTTTTCTGCTTACTCAAAGCAGCACAGTTCTTTTTGTTAGATCGCCATCTAACCCCAAACAGATCACGCTGCCTTGAACAAATAGTCAGTTCAAGATGAGTTCTGTCGATATCAAACACTCCTGTAAGATGATAAGATATTAAATCTACCGCACTGAACGTTCCAGGCTAAAATTGGAAAATAGGGCGAAGTAATGACTCATATCAACTTTGCAAGCAAGTAATAATCTCTAACCTTTTAGAGAAGAACTTTGTTGTAAAGTGAATATTGGTGGAGTGGCAGATTTACTTCTGTATGAAAACTGCAAACGTTTCATCCATCAATCAGCTGTTCCATAACACTACGATCCATAGCCTAATCATGAGGACGCCCAGCCTGCCTTTGGGTACCAGGTACTCGGAGGCTGTCTTCGAATCTCAGTACAGATATCTTCAATAACCCCCTCCTCCTCCTCCTCCTCCAAGATTTTATTAAACAAATCGGTTAAAGTTTATGGATTTAGGTGACATATTCGTCCAAAGACGTGGAATGCAGATTGAAACGAGGAAAAAAAAGAAAGAAACAAAAAATGAAACAAAATAAAACAACGGCAGAAAAGTCAGCTTTAATGTGCATATTCAGGGACGGTTTCCTTGCCATTACCTTGACTTGTAAATTGAATGATTTCCTTTTCTTAAGTAAGGCAAATAAATAATGATGATGATGATGATGATGATGATGAGGGTTGGGTCGGGAGAGCATTGGGGTGGTGGGTACTCATTTGTCTAACCTACAGAGTTTGTCAGAACCAATGTGACTGTTTATAGGTATAGTTTTTAATTTAGAACTCCAAGGTTAGGGAAGTACAAAATATCGTTAGGGTTAGGGTTTGTCACTGCCCCCCTCCCCCACCACCCTCCCTGACCCCGCGCTACCCTAAACTTTTCAGGTCACGCATAATAGATCCTCTACTGGCGTGCAATCGTCCGTGTCAGACGTGGTTAATGCGTGACATCCGGAAAGTACTGACAGACATACTTGACAAGGTATTTCAATCGTGGGAAAGTTTAATAAAACCTTTTTTCATCAACAAGAAAATTCGGACAAGATGGCCATGATAGCCAGGCAGGCTCCAGGTTGAATTCTAGCTAGGAAACGTCTTTTTGTAAGAGCGAAAAAGCCCTGCCGCAACCCAGAAAATGTCATCAGTGATGGATTGCCAACCGGAGACCATAATGCCCTAAAGAGTGGAAAACTGGTATACTTGCTCACACTCATACCTCACGTCTTGAAAGGTCCACTATATATATTTTAAGCGTAGGAGGAGAGAAGTTGTCTGTACATCTGGCCAGGCAACTACAAAATATATATAAAATTATGAACATTGTTCCTTACCTACTCGAGCGAGTATGAGTTTCGCTTCACAAAGTTGAAAGACTATCGGAACTGCATCCACAAACGCCTCCAACAAGTTTGGCATATCCACACGAAGCCATCTGTAGTAATTTATTACAATACCCCAGGAGCCATAATCAGGGATGGATCCCTGATTATGGCTCCTGAATACAACATTCCAGTAAGAGGACTGGACAGCTAGACAGATTAAACTTTTATATTTCAGCGTCTTTCACTAAGCAACTGACCGTGAGCACTAGGGTAATACCAGGATGCAGGATTGCGTAATTCTATTAGAAATGAACGGTAATAGTACAAGTGATGACCATGACTGGTACAATACCTGGCCTGTGCGAATGGCCTTGTCAGCATAACATAAGTAACACTTCGCAGTGAGCGATCGTCTTGAAAAATTTATTTAACATTCTTAGCATAAAAAGAAAACTAGAGGGCTGAAAGACTCAAGCATAAAATAATTTGGAAACAAAAACAACAAAGACGCACGATAGTAATGCTTAACGGCTAGGCAGTATTGGGTATCCTGTGTTCAAAAGGTAATCCGAAAGACGTGTAACAGTTTATTTACCGCATGAAAGTCTCGTAAATGCGATTGTTTATCCAGTGATGCTACAATTTCTCGAGATAAAGGTAAGAAGGACTTCCAGATATTAAATTTCATGTATGTCACACAAGGTTTTTGAAAACTTTTGACGATATTGAGTTATAAACAGATTGCTTATCGGATCGTATAAGTAATTCAAAATAAAACCGCTACATCAGGCAACGGACGTATACAAATCATGGACCCGGGTCCATGGACCACCCATGTGGACCCAGTCCGTGGACCACCTTGTGGGCCCGGTCGATGGACCACCTCGTGGACCCGGTCCATGGACCACCCCTGAGGACTGGTTCCATGGACACAGCCCCTGTCCAGCCACCAAAGACCCCCTTCGATATCTCGAAATGTAAACACTGCCCTTCGCAAGACCTTTTACAACAGATTATAGACGAAACCAACCGTTTACCTTGTTCCTACTTCATGTGAGGCACGTGTTTGTTTATACTCCACTAGGCTTCGTTTTATCCGTATTTCTTAACTGCACATGTAATTATAAAGCTTAGTCTAGTTTCGACAACGTATGACTCCAAAAGAATAGCAATGGTCCTCTGAATTCTGCATCCCGTAATAAAGATACTTGGGACTTGGCCTAGTCTTTCTCGTTCTGCTTGCGCCCGGACGATTTGTTTAAAAAAGGTGTGATGAAGAACGGAATCTACCTCGTCGGTACTCACCAGAAATCAGACCCTACGACTGCAAAGAAAACTAAATATGGATTGCGTGTAAAACTCAATGGTGGTAAAAGCATAAAATCTCAATTACATAGAAAGTAGGGGGTGAATTACATATTGAATGCCATATTTAATCTGTATTTTATACACAGTCCGCAGTCCATCCTTTCTTATATTGACAGGTAAAATATGCTTTCGAAAATTTATTAGTGGTGGTCCATGGACCGGGTCCACGAGGTGCTCCATGGACCTGGGTCCATGTTTTGTATACGTCCATCTGGCAAAAAAAATGGTCGTTTTTCCCTGGTAATGACTTATGTATGGGAGATGATATATCGCTCGGAGATTTGAGGGACGTACATTTAACACAGATTCGAACTTTTTTATGTAAATTAACCGTGATAATACTTGCAACATGGCGGGTCAACATGCCAATCAATTAGCGTGAGTGTCTTGTTTTCAACACGCTCTCACAATTTGCCGTTTCATTTACCCAAGCTAAATTTTCGGTAAAAACTAAGATAAAATGATACTTTTGGCGGCAATAATAGTTTTGATAGGTAAATCCATGTACCAGACCGATTTTTTTGCCCACGAATCTGGCCAAAATTGAACGTCACGCAATACTTCCGCGAGGCATAATTTTGGAAATTCCTTAAGAAATTCAGGATTGAAATTCATTAAGAGCTAACAGCTCTACATTGCCGTTGAAGGATGATATTTTAATGGCATGCATCAGTTTTTCCTGGTACGGTTTCCGTTTTGGTTTGCTAACCTTCGATAGAAGTGTAATTTCAGGACCGGTTTCGGGCGCTGTGAGAGGAAATTACTAAACCTCGTCTCGAAAAGAAAATAAAAATCCAAACAACTTCAAAGTTCAATTTTTGTAACAAGTTAGCAAAGCCCTTTAATATGGCAAAGTTTGAGAAAATCGAATTTTTCTATCCTGCATGGGTATAGTTGATATTTACAGCAAGCCGCTCTTAAAAGTCAGATCGAGCGCGTTTACTCACAAAGCATGATGAATTTTCTGCGAAGACCTGCAACAGTATGGTCCTTACGCAAGATCTTATTTGAGGTTGACAGATCGGACCCGGCTAAGCGACTCTCGCTGTGTGTCTGTTGTGTTGATAAAAGCCTTGGTATAGTTTTCTGAGTTTTGCTTTCTTGTATCGGAGATTCTTCCCTTTTGATCAAAATGTGGTGCAACCGCTCGTGATCGTGAGGGGAAATGCTCAAATATACTGAATGAAGGTTTGCTTACTGTTCGTTAGGATTAGTTTTCGATATGCATGACAATGTGTATGCTGCAATTCTCGGGTACAATTGTAGCTCTGTGGCGTTTGTTTAGGTATATCGGCTCGAATTAAGCAAGATTTCTGGAAGCGCTAAATAAATGTTATCTGCCAAGACTGAGGATCCGTGGATTTTTCTACCCGTCATTTCATGCTCATGCTATTTAACTGCAGTAAGATTGCAGGATGATTGTTTATCACGGATATAAGAGTCTAATATATCCACACACAGCTGATCATCGTTGTCTTTCGCTTTCAAGAGCTATGGCTTGAATCTTTCCTGTGAATTCGGGTAAACCGATCTTCTGCCGTAAAGTTTCGTCTCTCCGGAAGTAATGTATACTTATTCCCGGCATGCCAGTTTTTTTCGAGCAGTTTGTCATATTGGAGTTACCAGACGCATAATAAGTCGGCGAGATCGCAGGAAACTCCCTCGGCCGCCATGACACTAGTGTGTTCCAAAGTATTTTCTACGTCACAACCTAGTAATACTATCGTTTTGGCCGCGCGCAACATGGAGACACTTTCCGGCGCTAAATTCGAACCTTTCAGGGATCATAATTGCGGATTGAGAAGGTTTTGTTCGGTAAAACCCACATATTCAGACCGAGAAATTCATAAACTAACAAACCGTGACAAAAAAATGTTTACTTCATAGGCACTTTAAGGGGGAAACAAAGGCGAAGATTTAACCAAAACAACAAAAACACCAAACACCAAAGGATAAAAATTTATTTTATTATTTACTAACATTTGACTCGTAGTCCTTAGGAGAAAAATTAATGAACTGTACCAAAACAAGCATTTCTCTGTAAAACGCTCTATTCTTAATTTATAATTATAGTAAAGAACAAAAAACGTACCACAAAGCTTAGCTTTTAATTAAGCAGTGACAACGTATAAAGCTATACACTAATTAATTTATACCATTATTTTGTGCTGATTTTTGCAGTTCAATATCTAATAAATTGAACTTGTAGTGAATGTTTTTTGGAATGTACTCAAAAAGGAGAGTAATTATGTTGATTTAAAACGTCCTTTTATTGTTCTCTTACTCAGTTTTTCTTCCCTTAAACCTTTCTATAATGGTTATTTATTTTTTTTTGTAAAAATGTAAACGCTAAAAAATCATGACGTTTCGACCTCTCCGAGGTCATTTTCAAGTGCGAGTAAAATACAAAACTTAGCATAAATATATAACAAACAGTTAAAATCGGTAAGAAAGTCGTGCACGCTTAAATGTGATAAAATGTGTTAATGTTAACTATTCATAAAGTAAAAAAAAGGACATAAACAATTAAATAATAAAACAATAATAAGCCTTGTTAAGAACTGTCTAAACAAACAATTTCGCGCGGATGGAATCACACTGTTTGTTCAGCGTTGGTTTTAGTTCTTTGGTGAAAAGCATTTCTAAAATGAGGCAGTAAAGTTTGTTTTGACACTTTCCTAAAATTTTGAAACATCCTCAACCTTGCATTTAAGCTCTCATCTACCTGGAAGCTCATTAATCAGGAATGAGAACGCCTCAAAGAGACTTTTTCCCGACTGCGCTACCGACACAAACTTTTACAGTCTACCATCCGCCAATTCATTGATTCAAAAGTGTCTGAGGATGCACGTACTCAACAGCAAGTACCTGAGAAGCAAAAAGCCCCAATAAGAATCGTACTGCCTTTCAAAGATCAGAAATCTGCAAACGCACTGCGCAGACGACTTGGAGACCTCAGTTGGAAGACAAGCCACCCCTTGTGAATCAACAGTGCGTTGTGTATTATTTTCAGTGTAGCCTGTGCGATGCAGGCTATGTTGGTAACATGTGCCGATACCTTCACCAGCGAAATGAAGAATTCAAGGGATTGACAGACGGAAACCACCTGAAGGAGCAGCACAATATAGCCCGAAATGGCATTGCGCGAAGTTTTAAAATTTTTTAAGAAAATGTCAAAACAAACTTGACTGCCTCATTTTCGTAACGCTTTTTTTTTATCAAAGAACTTAAACCAACACTTAACAAACAGTGTGATTCCATCCGCGCAAAATTATTTGTTTAGATCAGTTCTTAGCAAGCCTCGTTTTTTTTTTATTATTTCATTGTTTTGTGTCCTTTGTTAACTTTATAAATAAATACTTATCACTGACATGTTTTATCACATTTTAGCGTTTATGAAATTCTTACCGATTTTAACTGTTTGCAATATATTTATGCTAAGTTTTGTATCTTATTCGCACTTGAAAATGATCTCGGAGAGGTCGAAACGTCGTGATTTTTTTTTTGCGTTAACTTTAATCACTAATTGATCTATAACTAAGAAATT